>NW_016108188.1:153492-172215 GCF_001604975.1 Cebus imitator | reverse complement strand
AAAAAAAAAAAAAAAAAAAAAAAAGGAATTGAATGAGTAAGAAAATGTATCTCATCAAAGAAAAGCCCAGAATCTAATGGCTTCACTGCAGAATTCTACAACTATTTAATGAACAATCCTTCACAAATTCTATCAATGTAATACAGGTGAATACTCCCAAACTCATTTAATGAGGCCAGCATTCCCCTGATACACAAGCTAGACTAGGGCAGTTTAAGAAAAAAAAAGATTACAGGCTAACATACCTGATACATATAAATACAATATTAATTTACAAGATAGTAACAAAGCAAATTCAGCAGCACATTAAAAATATTCAATGCAGTCAAGGGGGATTTACCACTGTGATGCAAGGATGGTTCAACATACACAAATAAATAAATGTGATACATCATATTAACAAAATTAGGGAAAAAACATATAAGATCATCTCAATAGAAGCAGAAAAGTCATTAAATAAAATTCTATATTCTTTCATGCCATATTCTCAATAAATCAGTTAGAAATATACCTCAACAAGATAAAGGCCACATATGACAAGCCCATCAATAGCATCTTATTCAATGGAGCGATGGTGTAAAGTTAACTCCAAGATCAGATACATGACAAAGATGCTCCCACTTACTACTTATATTCTACATAGTACTGAAAGTTCTGCCAGGGAAGTAAAGCAAGAGAAAAGAATAAAAGACATCCAATTCAGAAAGAAGTGAGTTGTCCTTTGTTTGCAGATGACATGATGTTATATACAGAAATTGCCAAAGACTCTAACAAAAAGTATTAGAACTAATAAACAGATACAGTAAAGTTGAAGGATACAAAATCAGCATACAAAAATTAGTAGTGTTTCTATACACTAAAAATGAACTGTTCAATAAAGAAGTTGGAAAAACTTTTCCCTTCACAATAACTATGAATAATAAAATACTAAGAAATAAATTTAACCAAGTAAATGAAAGATCTGTACCCTGAAAACTATAAAATATTGATAAAAGATGCTGAAGACACAAATAAAGAAGAAATGTCTCTTATTTATGAATTGGAATAAATAATACTTTTTAAATATCCATACAATCCAAAACAATATACAGATTTAATACTATTGCTGTGAAAATTTCACTGTCATTTTTTAAAAAATAAAAATAAAAAAATCTGAAATTTGTATGGAACCTCAAAAGTTCCCAAATAGCCAAAATAATCTTGAGCAAAAATAACAAAGTTAGAGGCACTACACTAGTTGATTTGAAGATTTACTACAATCAACGCAGCATGATATTGGCATAAAAACAGACACAGACCAATGGAAGAGAATAGAGAACCCAGAAACAAATTCATACATCTACAGGGAACTCATTTTTAACAACGTGTGGCAAGAACACACGTTAGGGAAAGGACAGGCTCTTCAATAAATTGGTGCTGGGAAAAGTGGATATCCATACGCAGAATGAAATTAGACACTTACACACATCATTGACAAAAATCAACAAAGAATCAATGAAAGACTAAAATGGTACACTGAAAGTATAAAACTACTAGAAGTAAACACTGGAGGAAACGCTATAACATTTATCTGGGCAAGAACTTTTAAAATATAATCCCAAAGCACAAGAAACAAAAGCAAAATTTGACAATAAAATTACATTAAACTAAAAATCTTCTCAGTCTGGCGGGGTAGCTTACACCTGCAATCTCAGCAATTTGGGAGCCCGATACAGGCCAGTTACCTGAGGTCAGGAATTCAAGACAAGCCTGGCCAACATGTGAAATTTCATCTCTATTAATCACTCAAAAATTAGCCGAGTATGATGGTACATGCCTGTAATCCAAGCTACTCAGGAGGCTGAGGCAGGAGAACTGCTGGAAGCTGGGAGGTGGAAGTTGCAGTGAGTTGAGATTGTGCCACTGCACTCCAGCCTGGGTGACAGAGTGAGACTCTATCTCAAAAGGTAAAAAAATAAAAATAAAAATAAGCTTTTGCACAGAAAATAAAGTAATCAACAACGTGAAAAGACAGGCTACAGAATAAAAGAATACATTTTCAAACCATTTATCTGATAAGAAGTTAATATCCAAAATATAAAAAGTACTCAATAGCAAGAAAACAAATAATCTGATTGAAAAATGGGTAAAGAACCTGAATAGACATTTCTCAACAGAAAGCATACAAATACATGGCCAACAAATATATTTAAAAATGCTCAATATCACTAATTATTGAGGAAATGGAAATTAAAACCACTACAAAATACTATCTCATAGGTTAGAAGTCTATTATCAAAAGATTAATGCTAGCAAGTGTTGTGGAGGATATGGAGAAAAGAAACCCTTGTACATTTTGATGAGAATGTAAAGTAGTACAGCCATTATGAAAATAGTATGGAGGTTTCTAAAATTTGTAAAAATAGAAGTACCATATGATCCAGTAATCCCACTATGGCATATGTATCTACAGGATATAAAATCAATGCATCGGAGAGATATTTGTACTCACATGTTTATTGCAGCATTATTCACACAGGCAAAGATTTAGAATAAACCTAAGTCTTCATCAATAAATGAATGGGTAAGAAAAATGTGGTATATATACACAATGAATTACTACTAAGCTTTCCAAAAGGACAAAATCCTATCATTTGTGACAACATAGACAAACCTTAAGACATTAGGTTAAGTAACATTAACCAAGTACAGAAAGAAAAATACCAAATGATCTCACTGATATGTTAAACCTAAAAAAGTTAAACTCATAGAAACAGAGAGCAAAATGATGGTTTCCAGCAGCTAGGGAGCTGGAAGATTGGAAAGATGTTGGTCAAAGGACACAAAATTTCAGTTAGGAAGAATAAGTTTAATAAATCTATTGTACATCTTTGTTACTAATTTATTGTATACTTGAAAATAGCTGAGAGTAGACTTTAAGCATTCTCACCAAAGATAAAGTGTATGCTTATGTTTAATAGCTTCATTGAATCATTTCACAATATATATTAATACATTTCCAAAACCTCATGTTGTATGCCATAATGATACAAAATTTTTATTTGTCAGTTAAAAACATAAATAAGAAAACCAAATATTAGTTTTATTGCTTTTTAAAATTGTTTTTTGATTCCCATTCTCTATTTTATTTATTACTGCCCTAATCTTTATTATTTTCTTCCTTCTGCTAATTTTTGAATGGATTTGGCCTTTTTCTAGTTTATTGAGGTACAGACTTAGGTTGTTAATTGAAGACCTTTGTTCTTTTTTAATGTAGGCATTTACTATTATAGGCTTCCTTCTTAGCACTGCTTTTCTGCATTCCATAAATTTTGGTATAATGTGTTTTCATTTTTGTTTGTCTTGAGATATTTTCTAATTTCTTTTTTGATTTTTTGACCCATTTGTTGTTCAAGAGTGTGCTGTTTAATATCCAGCTATTTGTGAATTTTCCAGTTTTCCTTCTGTTATTTATTTCTAGTTTCATTCCATTGTGATCAGAAAAGATACTTGGAATGATTTCAATCTTAAGTTTGTTAAGACTTATTTTGTGACCTAACATGTGTCCACCCTGGATAATGTTTATTGTGTGCTTGAGAAGAATGTGTATTTTGCTGCTGCTGGGTGAAATGTTCTATGTACGTCTGCCCATTTGGTTTATTGTGTTATTCAAATCTGTTGTTCTTTTATTTTCTGTTTGGATATTGTATTCATTATTCAAAGTAGAGTATTGAAGTCTCCTAATATTATTGTATTGCTTTCTATTCTCCCTTCAGACCTGTTTTCTTTATATATTTATATACTCTGATATTGAATATGTATATATTTGTAATTATTATATTTTCCTAATACATTTACCCTTTTACCACTATACAATGACCTTCCTTGTCTCTCATGACAGTTTTTGACTTAGAGTCTATTTTGTGTAAGTATAGCCATGCCTGCTTTCTTTGGGTTATCATTTACATAGAATATTTTTTCATATTTCTTCACTTTTGCCTATATAAAATTATTATTTTAATAACTGGATCATCCAAGAGAATATGTTGAGACTCATCAAAGAAGCAGCATGACCCAAGGAAAGCAGAAAGGAGTGAAGCAGGGCAGCTGCCTACCCAGTAGTAGCATGGAGCCAAGAGAGGCTCCCCCATTCAGGGAACATGTAAGGGACCCAGAATAATGCTATGGACCTTTGCAATCCTGAACACAGGAGATTCCCCCTAATCTCACCTCTAACAGGGCCTCCAGACTGATACAGAAAGGTGTGTAAAGCCTGGGAAGAGCTACCACTCGGGCCCACGTGGTATCAGCCACCATAGCTCCCCAAACAAGGGAAAAAACTCTTCTTGTGCCCCCAGGAATAGGGGCCACATCCATGATGCTGAGGAGCAAACTATAGGCCTCACCTACACTGCACCACACCAACCAAAGCCCACTGGCCTGGGATCCCAGCACAGGTACTCTACCCCTACCTCAGCACCAGCCAGTTGCCTTTATCTGTTTCTTTGGGACAAAGCTCCCAGAGATGACCTATAGGCCTGCCATAATTCCCATTACCACAGCCTCTACTCTATGGCCCTCCAGCTGGAGAGGAGGAACTGTAGAGCCCAAGAGCTAGAAGCCTCCAGCACACCACAGCTGCAGTACAGAAAAGCAGCCAGATTATTTTCCACATGCATCTTTGCCCCTACTACTCCCCACTGGGTAGGGCTTCCTGACCAGGGTCCACAATACAGTCACGCTACCCCCACCCCATCACTTCAGTGGGTGGTGGCTTTGTGTTTATCTGGGGTGGAATTTCCAGAGAAAACTGACAGGCACTCTACCATTGCTTCAGGAGTGGTAACTGCCTTGTTGCCTCAGGCTGCAAATGAACAAAGATCTTGATTTCTTTCCTCACATCTCTTGTATACTGCAGCCCTCATATGGAGAGAAGGTTGGTATATCTTCCCTGTCAGCCCTTGATTTGCTACTCTTTACAAGGCAGGTCCCCTAGATGGCCCTAAATGCAGCCATCTAACCCCAGGCTAAACATTCCTATTTGCAGCAACTTTGTGTCTCTCTGGTGTGGAGTTCTCGGAGATAACTCTCAGCCCCTCTACCACCGCCACTGCAGTAGTACCTGCTCTTGCTGCCATCAGGCTAGAGAAGGAACAAAAGGCCTGAGTGTTTTACTTGCACCTCCAGCATGATAGAACCACCCTGTAAAGGGGCTAGACTGTCTTCTATGAGCCCCTTAAACCCCTCTTCTTCATTGGGCAGGGTCCCCAGCTCAGGCCTACAACACACCTGATGCAACTCTGGCTGATCATTCCAATTGTCACTGGCTCTGTGTTTCCCTGAGGTGGAACTGCCAGAGACAAGTGAAAGGCCCTCTGCCCTCTGCCACTGCCACTACTGGGGTCCTTGCCCCTGCTGCCCCCAAGCTGGGGAAAGAACAAAAAGCCTGAGCTATCCCCAGAGCTATGGTGCACTGCCTAACAGTGCCAAGCTGGGATCTGTGGCCAGCAATCAAGTGAGAGAGGAGCCCACCCTCTCAGAGCATTAAGAAGGAACATGGTTGCTAATGCAAGCAAATATAGAGAAGCCAGCAGCTAAGAGCCAATTTACTGGCCACTACGTTTAAGTGCCATCTACTGCATCACAGCCCAAATGTCAACATAAATATACTTTGCTAATAGAACACCCTATGAAACCAAGAGCAAAAATTCAGCCACAAATAAAGACCCTACACAATTCCTCAGCCCTCTGAAAACATGCAGAAATAAAGCCAACTGACTATACTCAAGTTGCACTACAGTTTTTTAAAAAATTAGCCACACAATGAAAAAGAATGAGTGCAAGATCTCTGGCAACTCTAAAAGTCAAGGGGTGTGTGTGTGTGTATGTGTGTTTTCTTTCAAATGACTATAGTAACTCTCCAGCAATGGTTCTTAACCAGTCTAAAATAGCAGAAATAACAGATCAATAATTAAGAATCTGGATGGAAACAAAGGTCATTGAGATTCAGTGGAAAGTTGAAATCCAATCCAAGGAATCTAAGAAATCCACTAAAATAAGTCAAAGGCTAAAAGATTAAATATCCATTTAAAAAATCAAACTGATCTAACAGAGCTCAAAAATTCACTACAAAAATTTCCTAATACAATCAGAAGTATTAAAAACAGAGTAGACCAACCTGAGGACAAAAATCTCAGAGTTTGAAGACTAATTGTTTAGTTTTCCTAACAATTCAGTCAAATCAAAATTTTAAAAAGAAATATTAAAAAACAAACAAAAGTTCTGAGAACAATGGGATTGTGTAAAGAGTCCAAATCTATGACTGATTGGTGTCCCTGGAATAGAGAGAGAGCAAACAACTTGGAAAACATATATGAGAATATTGTCCAGGAAAAGTTCCTCAAGCCTACTCGAGAGGTTTACATTGAAATTCAAGAAATTCAGAGAATTTCCGTGACATACGATACAAGAAAACCATTCCCAAGGCACATAGTCAGACTGTTCAAGGTCTAAATGAAGAACAAATATTAAAAACAGCTAGAAAGAAGGAGCAGGTCACCTACAGAGAGCCCCATCAGGCTAACAGTGGACCTTTAATCAGAAACAATAAAAGCCAGAAGACATTGGGGGCCTATATTCAGCATTTTTAAGGAAAAGAAATTTCAACCAATAATTTTACATCCAGCCAAACTATACTGCAAAAGCAAAAAGAGAAATACATTTTTAAGGCAAGCAAAGCTTAAATAATTCATTATCACCACACCTGTCTTATAAGAGATCCCTGAGGGAGTGCTAAACATGAAAACTAAAGAATGTTTCCAGCCACTACAAAAACATACTTCAGTACTGTGATGTTATGTATTGGTTTTTATCCAGTTTCTGGATTATAATGCCCACAGACCTTGGTACAAAAGTAATTGCTGTTTGCATTGTTGAAATTTGCTGTTTGATATTGGAATATATTCTTTCTTTTTTCAGTGCCCATATACAAAGTTTTATTGGGGTGCAGATACATTCATTTGTTTACATATTGTTTATGGTTGCTTTCATGCTCCAACATCAGTTGTAACAAAGACTGTATGTCCCACAAAGCCTAAAATAATTACTAACTAGTCAGTTTCTTTTTTAAAAAAATTTTTCTGGAATATATTCTTATACAAATGTGGTTACGTTATACATCATTTTAATGGGCATTTCTCGCTTTGTGTTTTTTTACTAATGACTTATTACTTGCTGTTTATGTTTAGACTATGGAAATGATGTTAGACAAAAAGCAAATCTGAGTGATTTTTCTTATTTGAGTTAAAAATGGGTGGTAAAACAGCAGAGACAACTCACAACATCAACATTGCAATTGGCCCAGGAACTGCTAATGAACATACAGTGTAGTAGTGGCTCAAGAAGTTCTGCAAAGGAGAAGAAAGCTTTGAAGATCAGGAGTGTAGTGGCCCAACATAGGAAGTTGACAACGACCAATTGAGAGCAATTTGTCCTCTTACAACGACATGAGAAGTTGCTGAAAAACTCAAAGTCTACCATTCTATGGTTATTCACCATTTGAAGCAAATTGGGAAAGTGAAAAATCTCAATAAGTAGGTGCCTCATGACCTAACAAAAAAAAGTCATCATTTAGGTGTCATCTTATGCAACAATGAACCATTTTTTGATTGGATTGTGATGTGTGATGAAAAGTGGATTTTATATGACAAATGGTGATGATTAGATCAGTGACTGGACCTAGAAGCAGCTCCAAAGCACTTCCCAAAGCCAAACTTGCACACACGAGAAAGGTCATAGTTAGTATTCCTTGGTCTGCTGCTGGTCTGATTCACTACAGCTTTCTGAATCCCAGTGAAACCATTACATCTGAGAAGTATGGCCAGTAAATCGATGACATGCACCGAATACTGCAATGCCTGCAGCTGGCACTGGGCAACAGAAAGGACTCAATTCTTCTCTCCAAGAATGCTTGACCACACGTTGCACAACTGACACTTCAAAAGTTGAATGAATTGGGGTATGAAGTTTTGTTTCATCTGCCATATTCGCCTGACTTCTTGCCAACCAACAACTACCAGTTCTTCAAGCATCTCAACAGCTTTTTGCAAAGAAAACTCTTCCACAACTGTGAAATAAAGATGTGTTTAAGACTAGTTACAAGGATTTAAAATTCATGGTCTAAAACCACAATTACTTTTACACTAACCTAATATGTATATATGTGGATTTGATCCTGCCATCATTTTGTCAGCTGGTTATTATACAGAGCTGATTGTGTAGTTTCTTTGTGTCAGTGGTCTATGTTGTTAAGGTGTGTTTTTATGATGGCTAGTGATGGTCTTTTCTTTCTTTACCCCTACTCTGGTAGGGGACTCTGGTAAGGCAAATCTGGTAGTAATGAATTCCGTTAACATTTGCTTTTCTGAAAAAGAAGTGTATTTCTCCTTCACTTATGAAGCCTAGTTTGACTAGATAGGAAATTCTTGGTTGGAATATATTTTCTTTAAAAATTCTCAATATAGGCCCCATATCTCTTGTGGTTTGTATGGTTTCTGCTTAAAGGTCCACTATTAGCCCTTTTTAGATGACCTGCTTCTGTCTTCTCTCTATCTACCTTTAACATTTTTTTTTTCTTTCGTGTCATCCTTAGAGAATCTGATGACTATGTGTCTTGGGGATGATAATTCTGTATAGTATCTCACATGGTTTCTCTTTATTTCCTGAGTTTGAATGTTGGCAATCTAGTGAGGTTGCAGAAATTTTCATGGATGATATCCTTAAATATGTTTTCCATGTTACTTGCTTTCTCTCCCTCTCTTTCAAGGATGCCAGCAGGTCATAGATTTGGTATTTTTACATAACTCCATATTTCTTAGAGGTTTTGTTCATTCTTTTTATATTTTTCTTTTTTGTTTTTGTTAGACTGAGTCATTTCAGAGAAGTGGTCTTCAAGCTTTGAGATTCTTTCCTCTGCTTGTTCAATTCTGCTGTTAATATTTACGATTGTATTATGCAATTTTTGAGTGAGTTTTTTAGCTATATCATATCAGTTTGGTTCTATCTTAAAATGGTTATTTCATCTTTCAGCTCATCTATCTTTTGTGTATTCCTTAGATTCTCTAGAATGGATTTCAATTCTCTCCTGAAACTTGATGATCTTCATTCCTATCCCTATTTAGAATTCTATGTCTGTCATTTCAGCCATTTCAGCTTGGTTAGAAACCAGTGCTGAGGACCTACCGCAATCATTTGGAGGTAACACCACATTGTGGCTTTTTGCATTGCCAGTTTTTTCACTGGTTCTTTCTGATCTGTGTAGGCTGGTGTTCCTTTAGTCTTTGAAGCTGCTATTCTTTCAATGAGGATTTAATGATTTTATCTTCTTTGGTGCACTTGAAGGTTTAATTGTGGTATAAGTTGGGTTCAGTTGACTGGCTTCATATCTGGAAGATTTTAGGGGGGCAAAGGTTCAACTCACTACTTCTGGCCTGCCTGATCTAACTTTGGGGTGCTAGTATTACATACCAAGTTTGTCACCTGTACCTTAAGGTTAGGAATGTGCTGCACTGGAGGGGCCAATGTGCTCCCAGTCTGCTGGCCACAAGACTCTGCATGGGCGTGCCAGACACAGCATTTCATCAAGGCAGTGGCAGAAGGATTTGGGCTCACTACCATGTGCCACCAGCTTGTGTCAGCTGGGGCAGGGCATCACTGTAAAGTAATAATTGATACATGAAGAGTTACAATTGTCAGTTTGTTAATTGCTTTCTGTCTGTCTTTTAGGTCTTCGGTCTATCTTTTTATCTTTTGCTGTCTTATCTTGTTATTCATGGACAAAATCATATACTTTTCAACATGAAGGTAGATTGAGGAAATATTTTTCATTTCACAAAGGAGAAGACTGAGGCCTGTATCATTTTTACATATTGCTGAGATTATATGGGCAAATATTTTTTCTATGGTAATTAGAAATTTAAAAATCATAGATATAATAAATATAACTTTCTTTCAAGGAAGCCTGTCATCATTCACCATATGTTCGTTAACATTCTTAAAAGTCTTTACATTGTAATTTAACATGCAAATGCATTAATTATATGTATGTTCTAAAGTCTTCCATTTGTTCATATTCTAATATATTTATTACGTACAGTTTTTCCACTGTCTGTGAATTGATAGTTGTTACAAAAATTCAAGCTTACAGTTTACTTAAGTCATATTTCTCCATATAATGAGATCAATATGATAGATTATGGGGTGAGATTTTCTAATCCTTGATTTATTTAAAATATTTAATCAGATACATAATGGATTGATTAGAGTGTTGACTGCTCTTAACATTTATAAGTATACTTTCAGATATAAAATACTTTTAAAATTGACATAATTTACATGTTTTACTTAACTCTTTACCTTTTACTATCCAGCTTCTATAATTTTCTCCACATGAAAAAAACCAACAATAAAAACTGCTATTTTGAGGATGCATTTTTCTATCTCATTTATAGTACTTATTTTTATCTAAAGTTATGGGTACATGCATTAGTCTTACATGTTACCAATAACAGAACTATGCTCATTGAGATGGTTTGTAAAGAGAGAGCTTTTCCCCTGAAATATACTTATGAAATATTCAGTCCTCTCTGATTTTTCTTTTAGAATTGCATCAAAAAGTATTTTAGGAGAAGAAAAATAGCTCAGGTACTGAGAATGAGCACCTCATTAAAATGTTCCTGGGTAATAAGCATGCAGAAATGCCTAAAGTATAAGTAGGTGGTGCAGATGGGTAATTTGAATATACACATATTCCTGTCTTTATGTTCCTTTGCCCTACTTAAACTACCAGTCATTTGAGTTAATGCCATAGTATTTCTATCCTTCTCTACATTGCATTCAGAGTTCGGACTAAAATTATTTCTCTGTGCTGTATTATAGAGGCAAGATTTGAGCAGGATTTTTTTTTTTGAGTGCCAGGCTTAAGAACGTGAAACTGAAGCATCCATACTCACTATTACACCCAGGAAGTATGGGTGTTCTCACTTAGATAATCTCACTCAACACTGCTCTCATATCTCTTTTTAGCCCATAAAACATCTGGTCTGTCTGTTGATTCTCATGGTTCTAAGCTCACAAAAAAAAACCTAATGAATTCTCTGGATACTAGATCATGTTAAACTTCAGTAAATTATCATCTTGGAACGTGTAGTTATTTTAGGTTACCTAAAAGCAACTGAATCCCAAACAAGCTAGTGTGCAAAGGAAAATTAGTCTGACTCTTATAACTTGCTGAATTCCTTAGAATAGTACAATTCTCTCTAAATCAAATAGATAAGTGTGAATAATGTAAAACAATATAAATTTCAATCAATTTTCTTATTCAGCCTGTTTGACAAAATTTTACTTCATTTTTTGTTAAAGTAAGCAATGGAAAAACATGGAAGAACATGTATTCCTATATGAGAAATTTTGTGGTACCTTACATTTATTCTTTGTTCTCTAATAACACAAAGAGAAAAAGAAGGTTATCCTAGGTCTCTTCTTAACATTAATTCTTCCTTGTAATCTCTAGAATTCCCATGTGAACCAAAATGGTGAAACAATTAGCATGCACATTTTTGTTGTGCACACTCTCAAGGGATGGAAAGCAGGGTGTGGGGGGATAAGGAAGGGATAGCATCAGGAGAAATACCTAATGTAGATGACGGGGTGATGGATACAGCAAACCACCATGACACGTGAATATCTGTGTGACAAACTTGCAAGTTCTGCACATGTACCCCAGAACTTAAAGTTTAATAAAAAAATAAAATATGGATAATAAGGTAAAAAAGATTTTATTTAATTAGTAAGTGTGGCTATTGGATTGCAATAGTTGTCTCTCTGGAAAATTTATTCCTTTTTCTTCTCATTATTTTCCTCCTTCCCTCATAGTTTTTCTAATTCTAATATGCATGTATACTTAGACCTCATCTTTCAATAGGAGGTTTAACAGATGTTAATTAAGCTTTTATTTTTATTCTCATGAGCAGTGAAGCAGGAAGATGTGGCGGGGGGCGGGGGTGGGATGGTGGTGGGGGGAAGCTTAAAAAGAATTGAAACCTGGAAAAGAAGAAGACTTGACTGAATCAATTGCTGAAAATTGCCTATTGAACTTCAAGTCTTGCATCCTTATAACATTCATACTAATTTATAAATGTAATTGTGGCTGTTAGTATGATATGCATTAGACCATTGCGAAGAAAATGCTCAAAGAAAATGGGACTAACACAAGAAGCTGTATCTGCGAATACAGAAAAAAGAAGCTTCTTAAGCTTGGTAACAGAAAAGGATAATTTTTCCAAGAGTTACATTCAAAGCAGTTTGACCAAGGTCATAGGATATGTTAATACAAAAGTTGTATATATTCTCAGAAGATATCTGATGTCCAGGAGTTTGTCTTTCTGAAATACAAGCATACAGAATGCAAATCAAAAGATTATCTACCTAATGAGAGATTTGAGACTTGAAATTTATCTCCCCCAAAAATACAGTTGTAAATAATGTTCTAATATTAAGTGTTTCAGATTGGGCTTACTGGGAAATGAACTTTGAGACATAAATATGCTTACTGTAAGTATGTTTAGTAATAGAATTAAAACCTGTGAGGGATGAGTGAGACAAGCAGAACTAGGGAGAAGAAGATGTTGAATTGTCATGAAGTCGCAATAAAGGCTTCAGCTAATTCCATGGGTAGATCTGAAACTGGAATATATCTTCAGAGTTTTTCCAAACTGAGACAAGAGGGAAAGGCCTTTATATCATCACACTGGCCAGTCATTAGATGTGGCTGACTTTTGAGAATGGGCAAGATTTGGGGTGAGATGGTCTCTGTTCAAGGCCAATTTTCAAAGATAGACTAAATTGGAAGTTAGCTGGCCAACACTGTCATTAGTTGGGTAAATTAGTATTTTAGTCCTTGGTGATCTGGGCTGCATGCTACAGCATCCACTATACTGACCCACAGAAAACAGTTTAAACCATTTTTTATTAAGAAAATGTTCCTGAGTCATATTTTTAACTTAATCCTTAATATTATTGAGAAATCATAAAAATGATATTATCCTCAATTCAGGTCCTGGGGCAAGTGGGCTATGCAATAAGAGAAGGTGTTAAGCAAAATTTCAAAGTAGACTAAGTCTATCAATGTCATCTTTCCCCCTCCTTCTATGCAGGACTTCCTCATTACCACCTATAAACCATAGACTCATTGCTCAGGCAGTAAGTTCTTTATGTTATCCCAAACCACCTTCCCCCTAGATAAATACTTCAGGATACCACCCACATTAGCCCTATTTCATACTGTGCCCTAGCTCTAAATGACCAGCTTCTGTTTCATACTTAGTCAAACTTGTCAATTCTCTCATGTAGCACAACTAAGTTCTGAGTGGAAGCAATGTTGTTGATGCAATCCATTTGAATGTGTGAAAGCTTAGTAGTCTTTATTCCTCTCATAAGCACTTGGACTTTAAAAAGCAGCTGTGAAAACCCCAAAAGAATCCCTAACTGGTGAAATTTCAGATAGAATACGTAACTGAAATGAAGGTAATGGATTTAAGAGGAGGAATTTATCTTCCCTTGAGTTAGCTCTCTTAAACTGATTCACAGTTCAGAAGTACACTTACTGGTCTTTTAGGAAAACGTTAAGTCACCACAGGAATATGGTTTACCTTTCTCCCAAATTTTTCAGTAAAGCTATTACAGAATGGTAGAAATCACAATAGATATTAATAATATTTTATCCACTAAATTATGTTGATTTTTACACCAAGCTTCATGTGTTTTCAGTTACAAAAATATATTCCATCAATTTTAGTATTAGAAACTGAACTAAACTTGTGTTATTAATTTGTAAACCTAATTAAAAATGTTGTTGAGGAAATTGATTTTTAAAAGCCTAACCTTTCTCCTTGCCTCTTCAATTAATTTTCAAACACAAAAAATATGGCAAGATTAATTTTCAGTGTTCATCTGCCATTTTGTTAATAAATTTTAGTGAAATATGACTGAATTTTATATAAAAGAGAATTATAAAATCAACCAAAAATAAAATGCTGCTGATTTTAGTTAATATTCAGCTGCAGGGCTTTTATATTTGCATTTTTATACCAGCTTTTTGGTCTAAACATAATTTTACCACTTTACATACTTCAGGAGATTGCAAGAGTAGCAAAATTGCATAGTAAGATTCATTCTTTGTTTAATGAAATATACATTTATTAAGTGTTTATACTTTTGGGGACTTCCAATATTAGAGTAACCCTCTAGATACAATATCATTAATTTGGGTGGCTGGGCTCACTAGGTAAAGATAACACTCAGCACTTTAGAAAATAAGAAAACTTTTGTTTAACTGAGCAATTTTTCATGTGGACTATATATACAAGCTTTTATGGTATAGATATAACGAATTCCAAAGGTTTCCCATATATATGGTTATTTTTCTTTAGCTGTAAGTGCCTAGGGTCAAAATCATAAACCTGCTTCTCCATCACCTTTATCTGATTTATAAGCATTTACTGAGTGCTTTGTGTATAAGATCAGTCACTATTGATAAGGTACCTGGACCCTATAAGCTCTTTAAGGACCCAAGAAATTTGTTTGGGAAGTTAAAAATAAAACTATGGGTACCCACCTAAGAAAAAAAAAAAATTTGAATCAAGATAATTAAATGCTTAATTAGATGGCCACAAAATGTAGCATTAACTCAGTTTCATTAATTGTTCAATTTAATATTCATAAAAATATACATGTATTTGAAATCTACTTTATATGTTACAAACAAAAAAAAAGAAATGTTCAAGTATATATGATGATGGCAGAGAAATCATGGCCAATAATAAATTATTTGTAGACAAATAATTTCAAAGCAAGATTATAAAATCTCTCTTAAAAATTAAAATGTTTGGGACCAACAGAGGTCTTAAAATGATCCTTCAAGCATGTGAAATATACTATTCTAGCCAAATTAAGTAGATAATCTAAACTGATCATAACAACTTCAATTTAATTCAATCAGAAAAACTTTTTTGAGCACCTACAGAGTCACTGAATTAGCTTTGGTCTTCATAATGTAATTTCAATTCAATCCAACAGCAATTTATTTATTACCTACTCTGTGCCTAGTACTGTGCTAGGTATTCTGAGTAGAGAAATAAAATGGTTATATACTGTGCTATCAAGGTCTAAAAAACTAATAGAAAACTCAGACAACTACGCAAAAATATGCATGATACCATAATAATTGCTATTGTAGAGGCAAGCATATTGGTCTATGCCATTATCCAGGAAGTACACTGATTCCAGATTTGAAGGAATCAAATAGGCTTCCTGGAGGAAATCACGTTGAACATTAAAACTGGCAGGATAAATTGAAGTTAGCTAAGAAAAGAAGGTGAAGAGGATTTTGAAATTTCCAAAAAAGAAGAGAGAAGAATAGATGCCAAATCACAAAGGTAAGAGAGAACATAAGGCATGAAAATAATTGAATGACTATAGTAATGTGTGCCTCTGTGACCTCTAAATAGATAGGAGTGTTCCCTTTGCCAATGTTGCCAAAGGGAAACAAATTCTTGAAAACCTATTAAAATACTTTTGCATCAAAAATGTTTTAATCAAGCAAAACCAAGCCTGGTAAATAGGTCTATCAAAATGTGCATTAGGCAAATGGGCTTCCATATCAAGAAACTAACATCTTCATCTATATCCCAAAATTTAAGCTTTCTCAATATGTCAGCTGTTGTGTAAACATGACCTTTAAGCAACTTGATTAAGTATTTCAAAAACCACTCAGTGAGACATACATCTGCATCATTGGAATGAAAGTGAATGACCCAGGCATAGACACTAATATAAGCCATTAGCCATATTGTGCCTTCAGGAGAATTATATGACCTTCCAAAAGCAATCCAAGTATTTAACTATTCCAGGGACCAACCATGTAAAGTATAACTGGCAAAACAAAGTGTTGAAAGCAACAGGGTTTTATATACTTTATAAAAAATATTTGGGTGTTAGCTAATAAAAGTTAAAATACGTGTATTACAATTTCAGGTATCAAAATAGCAATATGACAAATAATGCTAATATGACTAATATGATTAAATGCTGGAAGATAATTTTCAATGCTAATATGACTAATATGATCAATAAATGACTTCTGGAAGAT
This sequence comes from Cebus imitator, assembly GCF_001604975.1. Taxonomy (NCBI): domain Eukaryota; kingdom Metazoa; phylum Chordata; class Mammalia; order Primates; family Cebidae; genus Cebus; species Cebus imitator. The sequence continues at coordinate 156,032 of NW_016108188.1, read as the reverse complement.
AATTCATCATGAGTCTATGATATTTCTGCCTGTCCAGTGAGCAAAGGCACTAACATTTTTCTGGTCTAACATTTAACTGTGTTTATATAGCAAACAGCCTTGGCCAATAGAGATAATATTCCCCTCAAGGGCAGAGGGTAAGTTCATTTATTGTCCAGTATCACAAAGGTTAGGATCTTCATCTATAGCAGTTGGGACAGGTTTGCTTACAAGCCAGTATAAATGACTGAGACTTTCTATGCTTGGGATTTGTATTAGTCAGTTTTCCCACTGCTATAAATAAATACTTGATACTGAGTAATTTATAAAGAGATGTGATTGTCTTACAGTTCTGCATGGCTGGGAAGGCCTCAGAAAACTTACAGTCATGGCAGATGGGGAAGCAGGCACCTTCTTCACAAAGCAGCAGGAGACACAATGTGAGCAAAGGGGGAAAAGACACTTATAAAAACAATCAGATCTCATATGAACTCACTATCATGAGAAATTCATGGGAGAAATTGTCCCCATGATCCAATCACCTCTAACCAGGTCCCCCCCTTGACATGTGAGGATTATGGGGATTACAATTTGAGATGAGATTTGGGTGAGAACACAAAGCCAAATTACTCTGTCCCTGATCCATCCCAATTCTCACATCCTTTTTACTTTTCAAAACAAATCAGGCCTTCCCAACAAACAGTCCCCAAAGTCTTGACTCGTTTCAGCATCAACCCAAAAGTCCAAATCTAAAGTCTCATCTGAGAAAAGGCAAATCCCTTATGCCTAGCAGCCTATAAAATCAAAAGCAAGTTAGTTATCTCCAAGACGTAATGGGGGTACAGGTAATGGATAAATGCTCCTATTTCAAATAGAAGAAATTGGCCAAAATAAAGGGACTACATGCCCCATGTAAGTCTAAAATCCCAGCAGGGCAGTCATCAAACCTTTAAGCTCCTAAATCTCCTTTGACTCCGTGTCTTACATTCAGGGCACACTGATGGAAGTTATGGGCTTCCATGATTTTGGGCACCTCTGCTCCTGTTTCAGAACCCCCTGAAGCAACTGCTCAAGCTGTACCTTGGCTCATTTTAGCCATGACTGGAGCTGGAATGGCTGGGATGCAGGGCACCAAGTCTCAAGATGTCACAAACCAGTGGAGCCCTTGGCCCAGCCCACAACATTTTTCTCTCCTAGGCATCTGGGCCTGTGATAGGAGGAGCTACTGTGAAGGTCTCTGACATGCCCTGGAGACATTTTCTCCATTTTCTTGGCTATTAACACTGGATTCCTCATTACTTATGAAAATTTATGCAGCAGGTTTGAAATCCTCCCCAAAAAGGGATTCCTCCAATGTGATGTAAATTCACTATGTGAGCTACCCTATGTTACTGCCATGGTGCTCATGGGGAAAGAAAAGGAACTGACACGAAGATGAAACTCATGTCTTTTGCTGTGCCATGAGTGTCTCTGACTCAGCAGCCTCATGCCTTCTATTAACATCATTGAAATTATAGCAGGCTAACTTGTTAGCTTGCAGGATACAATCTCAGATACTTCATCATTATTGACAGTAATCTTTTAATTTTCCATATGTATTTGATAACAAATATGTATTGATAGAGTTTATATATATATTATTTTTATTTAAACCTTTTTCTTAATTTGAATAGGTTAAAGTTTTGCATGAGCTGATATTCCAGCCACTGAAATTTGCAAATGATCCTTATAAGATTAAATATGTATTGTAATTAGTCCAATTTATCTCTGTCTTGAGATAATTCATAATTAATTGCAGTATTGTAAATTAGTCATCTATCAAGACCAAGTTGTAATGTGGGAAAATATTTTTGCATTTTTCTGCCCTATACAAATTGTTAGGATCCAATATTAGAATAACCCATAAAATACTTGTTGAATTTTTTCTACCCTTAAATAGATTTATTATAAGTTCTAAAAATTTATAAAATTTTTAATGATAATTCATGGGCTTCTGCAAAAGCCTAAATTAACCCAAGTTATTTGAGTATTTCCACAGATTATCAGTAACTAGAGTCAGTTAACTCATTTTTAAAATTTACTTTAATACCTCATGTTTATGCTTTATGATCTGAAGTATGCTGTTACATTCTAAAGCATTTATGCATAATAGAGTAGATTCTAGCCATGGTATCAGACTTCATTGTCTGAGAGAATGAACACTCAGCCTTCTGTACTGTGATCATAATTTCATCAAAGCTAATGAACAACCACAAAAGGACACTCAATATTCTATGGTAGATTAAAGTCTTAGCAAAAAATTCAAAACATGTGTTTTTAAGATGACTTGTCCTTTAGCATAATAATTAACCCCCACAACTTTGATTCTTAACTCCTTCCAGAGATTTCAGTTTAAATTTGATTTCAAGAATTACACAATGTCCTGGTATTTACTTCATATTGCTGAGAGAGGGACAGCAGAGGTAGAAGGAAAAGTCTTAAATCACTGATGCTACTTTACCCCCACCCCAAGCAGACACGACAGAGCATTTCTATGTGCTGGGGAAGGGAGAAAGCAGCAA
>NW_016108188.1:147066-153432 GCF_001604975.1 Cebus imitator | reverse complement strand
AAAAAACTAGAACAAAATTAGATGATGCCTCTCCACAAAGGGAGAATTTAAAATTATAACATTAGCCAGAAAGGATTTGCTGATCTCAGTGGTCAAAATGTATCTACAAACCTTGTCACCACAGGCTAAACTGTTCTAGGGCTCTAAGGAAACTTGAAAAGGAGCCTAGGCACAAGGACTACAACTTTTAGGTGAGTCCTAGTGCCAAACTGAGTTCCAAACCAATAGACTGCAAGAAGGTTGTGGGGGTGGTGCAGATGACATAAGGAGATATCATACAGCTGGGGTGGCTAAGGGAGCATTGACATCACCCCTCCTCTAACCCCAGGCTGCACAGCTTGTGGCTCAAAGAGACTCCTTCCTTTCACTTGAGGAGAGGAGAGGAAAGAGTAGGGAGCAATTATCTAGTTTCTTAGATACCACCTCAGCCACAGCAGGATAGGGCACTGGTCAGAGTTGTGAGACCCCAGTTTCAGGCCCTAGCTCCTGGATGGCATTTCTACACATGCCCTGGGCAGAAGCAAGCCTTCTGGCTTGCAGGAAAGGACCAAGTCCTGGTAGCATTAATCACGAGCTAACTGAAGAGCCCTTGGGCCCTGAACAACCAGCAGTGAGATCCACGTACTGTGTCAAGGGCCTTAGGTAAGACGCTGAGACTTGCTGGCTTTAGGTGAGGCTCAGTACATTCCCATTTGTGGTGGCTATGGGGCAAGGCATTTTCTGCTTGAGAAAAGCAGAGGGAAAGGTAATGGGGACTGTGTTGTGCACCTTAGGTACCAGCTTGATCACAGAAGGGTATAGCACCAAGCAGGCTGTTGGAGTCCCTGATCCAGGACTTGGTTTTTTGATGGTATTTCTCGACCTGCCCTGAGACAGAGGAGAGCTCACTACACTGAAAGTTGAATCCCAGAACAGGCAGTATTCAGCACAAGTTGACTGAAGAGCTCTTGGGCTGCAGGAGAACATCAGCAGTAGTCTGGCCATACTCACCATGTGCCTGTGGTAGCAATGGCCATGGTGAGGCTCCTCTGTCTTTGAAAAATAAATGGAAGAATGAGGACTGTGTCTTGCAGTCTCAGTGCCAGATAAGTCACAATAGAATAGAGTACCAGGTAGACTTCTAAAGTTTTTGACTATAGTACCTGGCTCTGGAAAGACAACTCTAGACACATCTGGGTACTGAGTAACTCACCACCCTGAAGGGAAGTACATTGACCTAGCTAGCCTTGCCACCCTCTAATTGCAGAGCCCCAGAGACTTGAGTGAACATAGGCAGTAGCCAGGGAGTGATTATAGCAGGCCTTGGGAGAGACCCAGCATTGTGCTGGCTTTAAGTTTGACCCAGTACAGTCATAGTGGTGGTGGTAGCAACAGGGGTGGTTGTGTCACTTCTTGTCTCAGCTTCAGGTGGCTCAGAAAAAAGAGACTTTGTTTGTTTAGAAGAAATTAAGAAAAGGGAATAAGACTCTCTGCCTGGTATTTCAGAGAATTCTTCTAGATCTTATTAAAGAGCATCAGCACTGTATGTCTAAAAGTCTAGAGGAACCACAGTTTATTGGGCTTCAGGTGCTTCCTAATACAGCTTAGATCACAACTCCCATTCATTTCAAATATTGGGAAGCCATCCCATGAAGAACAGGTACAAACAAACCCAGACAGTGAAAACTACAATAAATACCTAACTCCTCCATGCCCAGAAACAGATGAACATCTACAAGTATCAAGACATTTTAGGAAAACATGACTCACAAAATGAACTAAAGCACCAGAAATCAATTCTGAAAAAAATAAACAAAAACCCAGAGATATGTGACCTTTCAGAGAATATAAAATAGCTCTTTTGAAGGAACCCAGTGACGTTTGAGATAATACAGAGAATAAATTCAGGATTCTATCACATAAATTTAAGAAATTTTGTACACCACTCTTAATAATGAGATTGAAATAATTAAAGAGAGTGAAGTAAAAATAGTGGAGCTGGAAAATGTAACTGGCAAAAAAAAAGCATCAGAATATTTTAATAGAAGCAGAAGAATTGGTGAGCTTAAAGACAGGCTGCTTTAAAATACACAGTCACAGAAGAAAATAAAAAAAACAACAACAACAATGAAGCATCTCTACATTATCTATAAAAAATAGCCTCAAATGGGCAAATATAAAAGTTATTGACCTTAAAGAGGAAAGGAGGAAAAAGATAGGGGTAGAAAATTTTGTCAAAGGAATAATAACACAGAACTTTCCAAACCTGGAGAAAGATGTCAATATCCAAGTACAAGAAAGCTATACAACACCAAACAGGTTTAATCCAAAGAAAAGTACCTCAAGGCATTTATTAATCAAACTCACAAAGATCAAGAATAATGAAAAGAACCTAAAAGCTGAAAGAGAGAAGAAACAAATAAGATACACTGAAACTCCAAGGCACCTTGTGGCAAGCATTTCAGTGGAAGGCTTTCAGACCAGGAGAGGGTGGCATGGAATATTTAAAGTGTTTAAGGAAAAAAAATTACCCTAAAAAAGTATATTTGTCAAAAATATCCTTCAAACATGAAAGAAAAAACTGTCCCTTCATTCACTATGACTCATGGGAAGACCAAAAAAAAAAAAAAAAATCTATCAAAACTATTCCAGGAAAAGAGAAGCTGAGAGATTTTACCAACACCAGACTTATCCTACAAAAAATACTAAAGCAAGTACTTCAATCAGAAAGAAAAGGATTTTAATGGGTAGTAAGTATTCACGTGAAGGTACAGATCTCATTGGTAATAGGAAGTACATAGAAAAACACATAATATTATAACACTGTAACTGTGGTATATAAATTACTCTCATGCCAAGTAAAAGACGAAATGACAAACCAACAGAAATAATAACTACAGCAACTTTTCAAGACAGAGAGAGTACAATAAGATAGAAATAGAAACAAGTTAAAAAAAAGGATATGAAGTTTAGTCATACTTTATTATTATAATTAGTTTTCTTCTTTTACTTTTGTTTATACAAACAGTGCTAAGTTGTTTTCAGCTTTAAATAATCAGTTATAAGATAGTATTTGCAAGTGTTATGGCTACCTTAAACCCAAAAAAATCCATGCAATGTATACACTAAAAAGTAAAAAACAAGAAACTAAATCATATCATCAGAGAACATTACATTCACTAGAGGAAGGCATGGAGAAAAGTAAGAAGGAAAGACCACAAAACAACCAGAAAACAAATTAACTAAATGTGAGGAGTAAATCCTTACTTATCAATAACGTTAAATGCAAATAAACAAAACCCTCTAATCAAAAGAGAGACTGGCTGAATGGATAAGAAACAACACTCACTGATCTGTTGCCTACAAGAAACACACATTACCTATAAGCACACACATAAACTAAAAATAGAGAAAAAAAGATATTCCATGCTGATAGAAACTAAAAATAGAAGGATTAGCTATACTTATATTAGACAAAGTAGACTTTAGGAAAAAAATTATAAAAAATGAGAAAAAGAATGTCACTACATAATGAAAAAGGTGTAAATTCAGTAAGAAGATATAACAATCTAAAATATATACACACCCAACACTGGAGCACTCAGATATAGAAAGCAAATATTATTAGAGCTAAAGAGAGAGATAGGCCACAATACAATAATAGCTGGAGACTTCAACACCCCACTTTCAGCATTGGATAGATGTTCCAGACACAAAATCAATAAAAAAAATTAGGCTTATTCTGCACTATAAGACAAATGGACCTAATAAATATTAATAGAGGATTTCATCCAGTGACTGCAGAATATACATTCTTTTTCTAAGCACATAAATCATTCTCAAGAATAGATCATATGTTAGGTAACAATAAGTTTTACAGTGTTCAAAAAATTGAAATAATATCAGTTATCTTCTCTGACCTCAATGCAATAAAACTAGAAATCAATAAATAGAAAAATTTTGGAAACTATACAAATATATTAAAATTAAATATTATGCTCCTGAACTACCAGTGGGTTAATAAAATTAAGAAGGAAATTATATATATTCAAAATATAATAATGAAAACACAACACATCAAAACATATGGGATATGGCAAATGCAGTACTAAGATGAAGGTTTATAAGCACCTTCATAAAAAAGAAGAAAAACTTTAAAGAAACAATAATGCTCCATCTTAAAGAACTAGAAAAACAAGAGAAAACCAAACCCAAAATTATTTTTTAAAAAGTAATAAGGATCAGAGAATAAATAAATAAATTTGAAATAAAAAACCCCACTGAAACAAAAAGTTGGTTTTCTGAAAAGTTAAACAAAATTGACAAACCCTTAGCTAGACTAATAAAAATGAAGAGAAGACCCAAACGAATAAAATCAGAGATGAAAACAGAGACATTACAACTGATACTGCAGAAATTTAAAAGATTGTTAGTGGCTACTAAGAACAAGCATATGCCAAAAAACTGGGAAATCTGTAATACACAAATTTCTAGACACATACAACCTATCAAGATTGAACCAGGAAGAAATCCAAAACATAAACAGACCAAAACAAGTACTGAGCTTGATACTGTAATAAAAATTTCCTAGTAAAGAAAAGCCCAGGCACAACGGTTCCACTCCCGAAATCTACCAAACATTTAAGAAAGACCTAAACCATTCCTACTCAAGTTATTGCAAGAACTAGAGGAGGAAATACTTCCACATTCATTCTACAAGGTCAGTATTATCTTGATACAAAAGCACATCAAAAAATAAAAGCTATAGAATATATCTCTTATTAATACTGATGCAAAAATATTCAACAAAATACTAACTGTTGTAAACCAAGCACTAAATCTATTGAGATAATCATTGGTGCTGTTTATCTGATGGATTACATTTATTGATTTGTGTATGTGGAACCAATCTTGCATCCCAGGGATGAAGCAAACTTGATCATGTTGAATAAGTTTTTTGATTTGCTACAGGATTCAGGTTGCCAGTATTTTATTGAGGATTTTTGCATGGATGTTCTTCAGGGATACTGGCCTGAAATTTTCTTTTTTGTTGTGTTTCTGCCAGGTTTTGGTATCAGGATGATGCTGGACTCGCAAAATGAGTTAGGGAGGATTGCCTCTGTTAATACTGTTTAAAATAGTCTCAAAAGGAATGGTACCAGCTCCTCTTTGTACCTCTGGTAGAATTTGGCTGTGAATCCATCTGGTCCTGGACTTTTTTTTTTGGTTGGTAGGCTATTAATTACTGCCTCAATTTCAGAACTTGTTATTGGTCTATTCAAGGATTCAACTTCTTCTTGGTTTAGTCTTGGGAGGGTGTATGTGTCCAGGAATTTATCCATTTCTTCTATATTTTCTAGTTTATTTCCACAGAGGTGTTTATAGTGTTCTCTGATGGTAGTTTGTGTTTCTGTGGGATTGGTGGTCATATCCCCTTTATCATTTTTCATGGTGTCTATTTGATTCTTCTCTCTTTTCTTCTTTATTGGTCTGGCTAGCAGTTTATCTATTTTGTTAATCTTATCTTAAAACCAGCTCCTGGATTCACTGATTTTTTTGAAGGGTTTTTTGTGTCTCTATCTCTTTCAGTTTTGCTCTGATCTTAGTTATTTCTTGCCTTCTGCTAGCTTTTGAATTTGTTTGCTCTTGCTTCTCTAGTTCCTTTAATCATGAGTTAGGGTGTCAATTTTAGATCTTTCTCACTTTCTCATATGGGCATTTAGTGCTATAAATTTCCCTCTAGGCACTGTTTTAAATGTACCCCAGAGATTCTGGTACGTTGTGTCTTCGTTCTTACTGATTTCAAAGAACATCTTTATTTGTGCTTTCATTATTTATCCAGTAGTCATTCAGGAGCAGATTGTTCATTTCTATGTAGTTGTGCAATTTTGAGTGAGTTTCTTAATCCTGAGTTCTAATTTGATTGCACTGTGGTCTGAGAGAATGTTCATTATAATTTCCTTTCTTTTGCATTTGCTGAGGAGTGTTTTACTTCCAATTATCTAGTAGATTTTAGAATAAGTGTAATGTGGTGCTGAGAAGAATGTATGTTCTGTTGATTTGGGATGGATAGTTCTGTAGATGTCTGTTAGGTCTACTTGGTCTAGAGTTGAGTTCAAGTCCTAAATATCCTTGTTAATTTTCTCTCTCATTGATCCACCTAATATTGACAGTGGGGTGTTACAGTCTCCCACTATTATTGTGTGGGAGTCTAAGTCTTTTTGTAGATCTTTAAGAACTTGCTTTATGAATCTGGGTGCTCCTGTATTGGGTGCATATATATTATGGATAGTTAGCTCTTCTTTTTACATTGATCTCTTTAACATTATATAATGTCCTTCTTTGTCTTTTTTGATCTTTGTTGGTTTCAAAACTGTTTTACCAAAG
>NW_016108188.1:127189-146966 GCF_001604975.1 Cebus imitator | reverse complement strand
GATGGGTCTCCTGAATATAGCACACAGATGGGTCTTGACTCTATCCAATTTGCCAGTCTGTGTCTTTAATTGGTGCATTTAGCCCATTTACATTTAAGGTTAATATTATAGTGTATGAATTTGACCCTGTCATTATGATGGTAGCTGGTTATTTTGCCTGTTAGTTGATGCAGTTTCTTCATAATATCAATGGTCTTTACAATTTGGTATATTTTTGCAGTGGCTAATACTGGTTTTTCCTTTCCATATTTACTGCTTCCTTACAGGAGCTCTTGTAAGGCAGACCTGATGGAAAAAAAAAAACAAAACTCTCAGCATTTGCTTGTCTGTAAAAGATTTTATTTCTCCTTCACTCATGAAACTTAGCTTGGTTGAATATGAAATTCTGGGTTAAAAATTCTTTTCTTTAAGAATGTTGAATATTGGACCCCACTCTCTTCTGGCTAGTATGGCTTCTGCAGAGAGATCTGCTTTTAGTCTGATGGGTTTCCCTTTGTGGGTAACCTAACCTTTCTCTCTGGCTGCCCTTAACATTTTTTTCCTTTATTTTCCTTTATTCACCTTGGTGAATCTGACAATTATTTGTCTTGGGGTTGCTCTTCTTGAGGAGTATCTTTGTGGTATTCTCTGTATTTCCTTAACTTGAATGTTGGTCTGTCTTGCTAGATCGGGGAAGTTCTCCTGGATAATACCCTGAAGAGTGTTTTCCAACTTGGTTCAATTCTCACTATTACTTTCAGATACACCAATCAAATGTAGGTTTGGTCTTTTCACATAGTCCCATATTTCTTGGAGGCTTTGTTTGTTCATTTTCATTCTTTTTTCTATAATCTTGTTTTCACACTTTATGTCATTAGGTTGATCTTCAATCTCTGATATCATATCATCCACTTGATCAATTTGGCTATTGATACTTGTGTATGCTTCATGAAGTTCTTCTAATGTATTTTTCAGCTCCATCAGGTCATTTATGTTCTTCTCTAAACTGATTATTTTAGTTAGCAATTCCTCTAACCTTTTTTCAAGATTCTTAGCTTCCTTGCATTGGGTTAGAACATGCCCCTTTAGCTAAGAGAAATTCATTATTACCAACATTCTGAAGCCTACTTCTGTCAATTCATCAAACTCATTCTCCATTCAGTTTTGTTCCCATGCTGGCAAAGAGTTGTGAGTCTTTGTAGGAAAAAAGACGTTCTGGTTTTTGATGTTTTCAGCCTTTTTGTTCTGGTTTTCTCATCTTCATGGATTTATCTACCATTGCTCTTTGATGTGGTGACCTTCGAATGGGTTTCTGTGTGAATGTCCTTTTTGTTGATGTTGATGCAACTTCTTTCTGTTTGTTAGTTTTCTTTCTAACAGTCAGACCCCTCTGCCACAAGTCTGCTGGAGTTTGCTGGAGGTCCATTCCAGACCCTGTTTGCCTGGGTATCACCAGCAGAGACTGCAGAACAGCAAAGATTGATGCCTGTTCCTTCCTCCAGAAGTTTCGTCCCAGAGGGGCATCTACCAGATGCCACCTAAAGCTCTCCTATATGAGGTGTCTGTGGACTCTGGTTTGGAAGTGTCTTCCAGTCAGGAGGCACAAGGGTCAGGGACCCACTTGAGGAGGTGGCCTGTCCCTTTGCAGAGCTTGAGTGCTGTGCTGGGAGATGCACTTCTCTCTTCAGAGCCAGCAGGCAGGAACTTTTCAGTCTGCTGAATCTGCACTCATACCTGCACATTCCCCTGGGAACTCTGTCCCAGCAAGACAAGAGTTTTATCTATAAGCCCCTGACTGGGACTGCTGCCTTTCTTTCAGAGATGCCATGCCCATCCTTTGATATAACTCAACACCCCTTCATGCTAAAAACTCTCAATAAACTAAGTATCGATGGAACATATCTCAAAATAATAAGAGCTATTTATGAAAAACCCACAGGTAATGTCACACTGAATGGGCAAAAGTTGGAAGCATTCCCTTTAAAAACTGGCACCAGACAAGGATGCCCTCTCTAAATACTCCTATTCAACATGGTGTTGGAAGTGCTGGCCAGGGCAATCAGGCAAGACAAAGAGATAAAGTATATACAAATAGAAAGAGAGGAAGTCAAATTGTCTGTGTTTGCAGATAAAATGATTGTATATTTAGAAAACCCCATCATCTCAGCCTAAAATCTCCTTAAGCTGATAAGCACCTTCAGCAAGGTCTCAGGATACAAAATCAATGTGCAAAAACAACAAGTGTTCCTATGCACCAATAATAGAAAAACAGAGAGCCAAATCATGAGTGAGCGCCCATTCATGGTTGCTAAAAAACAATAAAATACCTAGGAATACAACTTACAAGGGATGTGAAGGATCACTTCAAGAAAAACTACAAACCACTGCTCAAAGAAATAAGAGAGGATACAAACAAATGGAAAAACATTCCATGCTCATGGATAGGAAGAATCAATATCATGAAAATGATCATACCACTCAAAGTAATTTATAGATTCAATTCTATCTCCATCAAGCTACAATTGACTTTCTTCACAAGGTTAGAAAAAAACTACTTTAAATTTTATATGGAACCAAAAAAGAGCCCATGTAGCCAAGACAATCCTAAGAAAAAAGAACAAAGCTGGAGACATCACACTACCTGACTTTGAACTATACTACAAAGCTACAGTAACCAAAACAGTGTGGTACTGGTACTAAAACAGATATATAGACCAATGGAACATAACAGAGGCATCAGAAATCATGCCACAGATCTACAATCATCTGAACTTTGACAAACCAGACAAAAACAAGCAATGGGGAAGTGAATCGCTATTTAATAAATAGTGTTTGGAAAACTGGCTAGTCATGTGCAGAAAACTGAAAGTGGACCCTTTCTTACACCTTGTACAAAAATGAACTCAAGATAGATTAAAAACTTAAGACCTAAAACTATACAAGCCCCAGGAGAAAACCTGGACAATACCATTCAGCACAAAGGCATGTACAAAGACTTCATGACTAAAACACCAAAAGCAATTGCAACAAAAGCCAAAATTGACAAATGGGATCTAATTAAATTAAAGAGCTTCTGCACAGCAAAAGAAACTATCATCAGAGTGAACAGGCAACCTACAGAATGGGAGAAAATTTTTGCAACTTATCCCTCTGACAAAGGGCTAATATTCAGAATCTATGTGAAACTTAAACAAATTTACAACAAAAAAACCAACAACCCCATCAAAAAATGGGCAAAGGATATGAACCGACACTTTTCAGAAGAAGACATTTATGTGGCCAACAAACACATGAAAAATAGCTCATCATCACTGATCATTACAGAAATGCAAATCAAAGCACAATGAGATAACATCTCCCATGAGTTAGAACTGCAATCATTAAAAAGTCAGGAAGCAACAGAATGGAGAGGGTGGAGAGAAATAGGAACACTTTTAAACTGTTGGTAAGAATGTAAATGAGTTCAACCACTGTAGAAGACAGTGTGGCAATTCCTCAAGGAGCTAGAACGAGAAATACCATTTGACCCAGCACTCCCATTACTGGGTATATACCCAACGGATTATAAATGATTCTACTATAAACACACACACACACACACACACACACACACACACACACACACACACATATGCTTATTGTAGCACGGTTTACAATAGCAAAGACTTGAAACCAACCCAAATGCCCATCAACGACAGACTAGATAAAGAAAATGTGGCACATGTACACCATGGAATACTATGCAGCCATTTAAAAGGATGAGTTCATTTCCATTGCAGGGACATGGATGAAGCTGGAAAACATCATTCTCAGCAAACTAACCCAGGAACACAAAACCAAACACCATATGTTCTCACTCATAAGTGGGAGTTAAACATTGAGAATGCATGGACAAAAGGAGGGAAACATCACACACTGAGGCCTATTGGGGGCTGGGGGACTAGGGGAGGAGTAGCATTAGGAGAAATACCTAATGTAGATGATAGGTTGATGGGTACAACAAACCACCATGACACGTGTATACCTACATTACAAACCTGCACATTCTGCATTTGTACCCCAGAACTTAAAGTATAATTAAAAGAAAAAAAAGGAGAAAGAAAAACAAAAAGAGTACAGTATAGATGTCATTCATCATGACAAAGTGGGATGTATCCTGGGATGCAATATAGGTTCAATGTATGCAACTCAAACAATGTGATACATCAGATCAGCAGAATGAAGAACAAAAACCATATGAGCATTACAATTGATACTGAATAACATATCATAACATTCAAAATCCCTTCCTAATAATAACTCTCAAAACATTGTGTATAGAAGGAACATAACATAATAAAAGCCATACACAACAGACCTTCAGCTAGTATCACGTTGAATGGGGTAAAGCTGGAAGCCTTCTCTTTAGATCTGGAACATAACAAGAACGCCCACTTTCACTACTGTTATTCAACATAGTACTGGAAGTCCTCACTAGAGCAAACAGAGAAGATAAAGAAATAAAGCACATCTAATTTTGAATGGATTTAGTAAAATTATTTTTGTTTGTAGATGATACAATCTTATATTTGGAAAAATCTAAAAGTCACAACTAAAAACAATTAGAACTGATAAATTCATTTAAGTTACAGGATAAAACATGAAAAAACAAAAATCAGTAGCATTTCTAGATACCAGCATTGGACAATTTGAAAGATAAAAAAGTATTCCCATTTACAATAACCACAAATAAAATCAAATACCAAAGAATTAACAAAAGAATTGAAAGGTGTCTATAATAGAAACTAAACAACACTGAAGAGAATACTAAAAAATAGGGTGATGTTCCATTTTCATTGATTGGAAGAATAAATATTGTTAAAAACTTATAACACCCAAATGCAATCTCTTTCAAACTACCAATGACATTATTCACAGAAATAGAAAAATTCAAAAACTTATGTGGAACCAGAAAAGATCAAGGATAGCCAATGCTCTCCACAAAAGATGAAGAATAGTCAAAGCTTTTATAAGCAAAAAGAAAATTGGAGGAATCACATTACCTGACCTCAAATTATACTACAGAGCTATATTTACTAAAAAGGATGGTTCTGGCATAAAAACAGACACATAGACCAATAGAACGGAATAAACAATCCATAAACGAATCCACACACCGTCCAGTAAACTCATTTTCAAGAAAGGTGCTGAGAAAATACACTGAGAAAAAGACAATTTCTTCAACAAATGGTACTTGAAAATCTGTTTATCCACATGCAGAAGTATGAAATTAGATCCATATCTCTCACCATATACAAAAATCAAATCAAAAGGCATTAAATACTTAAATCTGACATCTCAACCTATGAAACTACTACACAAGAACATCAGGGACAATCTCCAGGACACTGGTCTGGGAAAAAATTTATTGAGTAATTTCCCACAAGCACAAGCAACAAAAACAAGAATAGACAAATGGAATCACATCAAGTTAAAAAGCTCCTACACAGCATGGAAGTAATCAGCATATTGGAGAGACAAACCACGGAATCGGAATGGGAAAAAATTATTTGCACACTACCCCTCTGACAAGGGATTAATAATAACCAGAATACCTGTATATATGGAGCTCAAACAATTCTATAGGAAAAAATCTAATAATCCAATCAAACAATGGGCAAAATATTTGAATAGAAATTTCTCAAAAGAAGACACACAAATGGCAAATAGGCACATGAAAATGTGCTCAGCCTCATTAATCATCACTGAAACGCAAATGAATCCTGCAATGAGATATCCTCTCATTCCAGCTAAAATGGCTTATATCTAAAAGTCAGGCAATAACAAATGCAGGTGAAGAGACAGAGAAAGGGAAACCCTTGTACACTTGTTGGGAATTTAAATTAATACAATCACTATGGAGAGCAGTTTGGAGGCTCCTCATAAAACTTAAAACAGAACTACCATATGATCCCACTTTTCCACTTCTTCATATATACCCAGAATAAAGAAAATCCAAATATTAAAGAGATATCTGTACCCCCATATTTGTTGAAGTACTATTCACAATAGCCAATATTTGGAAGCAATCTAGATGTCCACCACCAAATGGACAAAGAATGGATAAAGAAACTAGTACTTTTATACAGTGGAGTACTGTTTAGCCATAAAAAATAAGATCCTATCATTTACAACAACATGGTTGGAACTGGAGGTCATTATGTTAAGTGAAATAACCTAGCCCCTGGAAGTAACGTTGCATGTTTTCCCTTATTTGTGGAATTTAATCAAAACAATTGAACTCCTGAAGTGATGTAGTAGAGTGATGGCTACCAGAACTTGGGAAGAGTAGTTTGGGGAGGCAGTGGCGAGGTGGGATATTTAATTAGTACAAAAGATATAGTTAGTAAGAATGAATAATACCTAGAATTTGATAAGACAACAGGATGACTATAGCCAATAATTAACTGTATATTTTAAAGTAATTGAAAGAGTATAATTCAATTGTTTGTCACACAAAAGAGAAATACTTGAGGGGATAGTATTCCATTTTCCATGATGTGATTATTTCATATTGCATGCTTGTATCAAAATATCTCCTGGATCCCATAAATGTATACACTTACTATGTACCCACAGAAATTTAAAATTTAATTTTTTAAAAAATGATGATGATGGCTGTGGAGATTAAATATGTACAATTACTGTTTACTCTTTACCACCTAGTGGTCTAAGAGCTTTACCTGTATTATGTCATTTAGTTCTCATCATAAACTTATAAAATTGATATGATTTTTTGCTCATATTAGGAGTAAAAAGTGTTCTTTGGATTTGAACCAAAGAAAAGTGTAATTTTTCCTGACTATGACAAAATGGTGAGGGTTGAATCCAGAATTCTACAGAAAAATAATAAAGAATAAATTGAAAGTAGAAGATGGAGAAAATTCAGTGCATATGGTTATTTCAATTAGCTGTCTAGATAGGGGAGATGACAGTAAGGTTTGTAGCAGAGAATATGAAGTTATAAGAGCATTGCTTTCCTTTGGTTTATTTCATTATATTTTATTTTAAGATGAAAGAGAATTCAATGTTTTTAAAGCCCAGTGGAAAGATCTGGTAAGAAATGAAAGCTTACATTACAGGAGAAAATACAGATTCTGGATCAGAATTCTGAAAAGATGGGATAGAATGAGACCCCATTGTGAAAAGGATATCTTTAAAACAGGAAGAGGTATGCCTTTCCCTTCATAACAGGAGATTAGATTGGACTAGGATTCATATAAGTGTATCTGTGCAGAACAATAAGTTGTATCTGCTTCCACTTGATGGGCTAGCTTATCTAGGTAAAACAGGAGTGAGTTTATGTGCTGTATAGGAAGGAGCATGTGGTCTAGCAGAGCCCTTGGAAAAATAATGTTAGCTAGAGATTTCAAATGACTGTTATCCCATAAAAAAGACCGCATCTCACAGTCTGAAGACCACAATTACGTTCACAAAATATATTTGCCAATACATGTTAAAATTATCTTATCTCATTCTATTTTAAAATATAGTTAGTCTTTTAGCCCATATAAAATAAAAGTTATCCAACTCATAAATTTGTAAGAAATAACTCTGCCAAAGAAGGGGAATTACAATGTCAAGTGTTAGTGTCCATGATATTTTCAGGTTTGCTACCATCTAAAGTGACATGTGACTTTACACAAATCATTTAACTTCTCTGCTACAGATGTCATCGGTAATTTTGAAGTAATATAACAAATGTTACAAAAATGTGATGCTCCATAAAGCACTCTGAGATATTCCAATGAAGGGATTGCATATGCATAAAGTGCATTATAATTATGAGAACTAATAGTAAATTATTTCTTAGCACTCAGCACGCTAATTAGAGGTGCAATCTGTTCCCGAATATTAGAGGAATTTAAAATAAGTTAAGGATTCTGTTTCTCACCTCATTGTGGCTTATACATAGAGTGATCATATTTTCTTTTGTCCAAGTTGTAACATTATTGACAGTGAAAGAGGGCACTAACCAGATGAGGTGCTCAGTCAACAGGCACAAATTAGGACTGTCTTAGGAAAAACAGGATGTAGGGTCACCCTACTTATATATTTATTCCTTCATTGTTTAGATGTGCGCGGCATCTTCTATAAAGCTCAAAACCCTCTCTGGAAAGTTAGAAGAGTAATGATTTCCACTTGTAAAATAGTTTATAACAGTATCAAAGCAATTGTAAGTTAACTATGGACATTTTAACAGAAGCACAAACAGTGGAAAAATTTTACTGCACACCCTTCCTCAACACAAACTTTGAAATAAAGCTCCCATAGCTATATACACACTCTTTAATTGTATATTCATTCACCTTCCTTCTCAGAAAACCCCTTGAACTAAAAAGATGCATTCACCACATTAACTTACCACATCCACTATGCCTTCTGTACATAAAACTGATGAGTTTGAGCTCTAGTATATGCGAGTCACTTCACATTTCTGAGTCTCAGTTGCCCCACATGAAAATCTAAATGTTCTCTCAGCTTTCTTACAGTTCTGATAATGCTGTGGTTTTTTGTGTGCAAGAATGAGGAAGCAAACATACCCTGTCTTATTTTACAAATTTCTATAGAGCAAAGGCATTGCTATTCTCATTGCTTTTCTACTTTCTCTGAGACACACACACACACACACACACACCCTACACCCATACCTTCATTGTATTGAGAAGGAACAGCAAGGAGAAAAAGCAAGGCAGCAGGAAGTGATTGCGTGTATGTGTTGGGTGTGGTGGTGAAGGCACTATATAAAATTAGAGGGAGGAAGTAGAAGAAAGTCAAAGGTGAAGGGAGGCAGAACTAAATGCAGTCCAGTGAGCAGCCTGTATTGTTACATTCATTTATGATTACTAGTCATAGTCATGGGCTGTGAAAAAAGCAATGCCTCTTAAAAGTCATTTTCATTTTACATTTTCGACCTTTAAAAAGCTTAATATTCAATCAGTCATTAATTTGCAAGATCATTAAACTAATAACGAGAGAAGAAAAGAAGTCATTTATTCTCACATATTTTCTTAACGACAAATTTTATAAGAAAATGTAACAGAAACTGGTTACTAGGTACAGAAATCCCTGATCTCAAGTTCAGAAGATAGTTCTCACCAAGATTCTCCCAGGATCACAAATGGTCTAGGGCAATTTGAGTCACGGACTTGCTCATATTAGAATGATCTTATTTCTTCTCCAGAGTATAACTTTCAGATGATGCTACATCACAACACATAGAAAGTAATGCAGAATGATAAGATCAAAGAGAAAAGCTTGTCTTATTACTTGAATCTAGGCTCACTATTCACGATTGTTTGATTAGAACTGATTAAGTACAGACTAATAAGCATTAAACTGAAGACTCAAAAGTAGAGAAGTATGAATCATGCTAAGTAGGAAGTAGCAACATGATCATAGCAAAGAGTAGGAAGGGAAGACATATAAAATCTTAAGTCTTCACCATGTAACTAACAGAATAATATAGCAAAAATGCTTTGAACTATCAGGATACCTATATATTGTACCTGGTTCATTTGTTTAATCAACAAGCACTTAGCACCTAATACACAGTAGATACTGTGCCTTGTGCTATGGAAATAACAAGTAATACAGTTTGAATAAAGCATAAAATGCATGGAGTGGGATGGAGAGGGATAAGAAACTGGAAAGGTAAGTAGGAACAGATTGTGCAGAGCTTTGTAAGCCATTTAAAGAGCTGAGAATTTATCCCAAAAGAAGCAGGTGTTACTGAATGATTTCAGCAGATAAGTAATATTATTTTTATATATGTAAAGACATCTCTCTGACTAGTTATGGAGGCTATATGGGGGAGGGTCTAATAGTATATGCTAGAAGACAAATTTGTAGGTGATTACAGCAGTAAAGGGAAGAGATGATTAATGGCCAGGACTAGTTCCCAAATATCTTACTAACAGATTGAATGAGAGGTGGGGAAATTGTAAGGGAGAAGGGATCTAGAATGACTGCCATGTTTCTGGCTTGCTCAGTTGAGTTAACGATGGCCCCACATACTAAAATAAAGTACACAGAAGGAAGAACAACTTCTTGGGAATGGGCCAGAAAGAAAAATGATTAGTTGAGTATTGGATATGCTGATCTTTAGTTATCTATGCGATGCTGAAATAGAGTTACTGAATAGAAATTTGGACAACAGGGCCGGGCGCGGTGGCTCACGCCTATAATCCCAGCACTTTGGGAGGCCAAGACTGGTGGATCATGAGGTCAAGAGATCGAGACCATCCTGGTCAACATGGTGAAACCCTGTCTCTACTAAAAATACAAAAGCTAGCTGGGCATGGGGGTGCACGCCTGTAGTCCCAGCTACTCGGGAGGCTGAGGCCGGAGAATTGCTTGAGCCCAGGAGATGGAGGTTGCAGTGAGCTGAGATCGCGCCATTGCACGCCAGCCGGGGGAACAAGAGCGAAAAACTCGGTATCAAAAAAAAAAAAAAAAAAAAAAAAAAAAAAAAGAAATTTGGACAACAGGATAAAATTGAGAACATAGAAGAGATTTGGATGTAATTAGCAGGGTGATAGAAATTTAGGGAAGATTATCAAAGAAGATTGCGTATTCTTAGAAGAGAAAAGAGTCTGGAAAAGAACCTTGAGAAACACCAAATTTAAAGGACAGGCAGAGGAAAATGAACCAGCAAAGAAAACTGAGAGGGAGCTAGGAGGAGAACCAGGTAAGCATGATGATATGGAAATCTAGAGAAGTGAGTATTTCAAAAAGGCGTTAATTGAACACTTCTATCCTTAGACAGATCAATTTCCCTTTTTTGACTTCACTGTCATCTTTACAATAAGCAAGCAGGTTGGGCTTGATTATATTTAAAAGTCATACCAGCTCTGATACTGTATTCCATAAGAGAATTGAAATGTCACTTTGTTGACATCAATCTATTCAAAGATTTTACAGAAAGTAATAATATCCAAAACATAATAACATTAAAGAATATATGATAAATTCATACAAATAAAAACAATATATCAGCAATAGCTATACATTCCTAATCACCTACTAAGTGACAGGTACTGCCCTGGTTTCTTTTTGTACTTTAACTCACATAACAAATCTGTTTAGTAGATATTGGTATCTATATTCTACAGAGTATAAAACCAAAACCCAGACAAAATTTTACTAAAAGTTCAGTGTTAGTTTGAGGAGACAGGATTTGAAATCAGGTCTGTATTATTCCAGCTCTTTCAACAGTGTTGAGCTGTCCCATGGAAAGCACCTCCAAACTCCCTTGATTTTCCCCTCTTATACTGAGGCTGTAAGTTATTTTCTCCTTTAACCCATTATCTAATACAAGCCAGTTAAAATTTCTAATAAAGTATCTAAGCCAGTCAAAAATATAATCTTGTCTTTATATAAGGTTCTGCGTATTTGCAGGCCAAGTTGCCCTTTTATACAGTCCACAGCCATTAGTATCCTGAAGAAAATGGGCATAAGCATTGGAAGAGGTATTATCTTCCTAAGATTTCAGTGGCCAATAATTGTTTGCCTTTCTTAGAGCATAGTTTTCATTCATTCAAAACTCTTACTTTTTCCCCAATCCTTCCATAACATGAAGTTCTTCTAGAATGCATGTTGTTGGCTCAGTTTGTCCATGTAGCAAAGCACAGAAGATGACTGTGGATAAAGGAGGAAAAGCGTAAATCCAGTAAATACACTTCCATTGAAGGTACCCTCACACAGAAAACGGTGTGGAGGATTATGCATAAAACTGCTAGCCAATATTCTGTGTAATGCACAAGTGTCTGTGTATGGTCATGTATGTATTGGCACAGGGGATGTATTGGAGAAATAGAAATGACTTTATTATTTTTGCATTTCAAAACATGGTGGAATTTTATATAATTTTACATTTTCTTTTGTTTTTAATTTCTGTAATTAAACTTTTAAAATAATAACATTACCAAAAAAACCCACTTTTTGAATATTGAAACCACTTCAATATTCTGTTCCTCTAATACCATCTTCATTGCATTATCAGTTTGCTGAATGATTGAAATGGATAATGAATGAAAACTTTTCTACTTGTCCTATGCTAACACAGCAACAATATGAATTAAAATGAATATAATACAAAGAATAACATACAAAGAATATTTTAAAGGTAGATCTGAAGGAATTGACCTCAGATTTGTCATCTCATCAACATCCTTATTTCACAATGTAACAATATTGTTGTGTGTTTACCAGTGGTCTTTGGCTCTTTCCCCTTTTGGCGTGTTGAGGGGAAGGATTAAGTTCGTGAACTATTTTGTTTACATATAAATCCTCATCTCTCTTGGCGTTCAGTGAAAGTCTAAATACACTTATTTGGTATTACTGTTTCCAGAAAGCGAGAAACTCTATTTTATGGCCACATCAGAGCATTTTGAAGACAAGAAACAGCCCATTGTCTTTCCATGAAATACAGAACCCATGAAATCAAAATAGGAAAAATGAAGCTCCACTGAAATTAATTCCCTTTGTCAGGGTTTAATTTCATTGATGAACCTCATCATTAAAAATGTATTCTGACTCTGTGACTATAATGCCTATTTGATAAGTGCTGCTGAAAATCAGGCATTTGCCTATGTGTGAAACAACTTGTTTATCCCTTTTGGAAACAGATAATTATTTTTAAATATAAATATAAATACTAGTAAAAATATTTCCTCCAACTTTTAAAATTCAACTTTGATGCTGCTTTGTAATAGATGGTCTCTCAATGAGGTTATTTGTGTATTGTGTCATCATGTTCACTTGATGTCTGTATATGTACCTACTGTCTAGCTAAAATGACAACAAAATGAAAGAAATAAAAATAGTTCTATGATAAAAATGGAATGAAAAAGAAATAAAATGTACTACATCTCAAAGCCAAAATTCACTGAGGACTTACTGCTCTTCAAATCCTTTTTATTCCCGTGGGCCTATACTGAATATAGAAGCCATTTATCAGACCTTAGCTCCTGGGTACCAGGGACAATGTGATTTTGCCCCCAGGCCAGACATAGTACAATTTGACCTATATTGGCTGATTGGTCTATTTGCCACTCTGTATGCTGGAAATAACGAGGTCAGGCTGACTGGAGACACATGGAGTGGCCCATTGAAATTGGTAATGGGGGAAGGAGGAGTCACTTCTTCCTCCTTTGCCATCCTGGAAGCCTTAAAGTGGGGCACAAAAGAAAACATTGAAAGAATTCAGGGCAGCAAGAGGAAACAGAAAAGACCAGACAATGTCTGCAGGAGACTGCCTCATTCATGTCAGAGTCTGTGAGGTGTGTTAGAAGCAAGTGTCTGAAATAATAATTCACTTCATCTTTCTATCTGCCCCTCAGTGGGAGAGTCTACTATTTGCCTTGTCCCCCAATCTTCATTTCCCAAGCTGCATACTTCAATCTGGCTGTTATTGCCCCCTGCCTGTATTATTCTAATAGTCTTCTCCTAGGTCTCTCAGTCTAGTGCATCTCCCTCTGCCCCAGTTAATCTTGTTTGCTACCCCTATATTTAACTCTGCCTAATGTCATTTTCTTTACATGTATGCCTTCCTAAATAACCTACAACAGATTATTCTCATCCACTTAATAAAACCACAGTTCCTCCCTCTGCTTCCTTTTCCTAATGCTCGGTCACATTCCCACCCTATCATAACTTTCTTCATCTTATTTTTTATGATTTCACCATCAGCTTTTTCCTTAGAGTCAGACTGTTGTCCTGCTTATAGGAGAAATAGTATGGTGTCTATAATAAGACTATATATGATATATTTCTATTGTTTTAAAAATAGGGGAGTAGGGGGAAGGTGAGGAGAAAAAGCATGGAAGGAGAGAAAGCAACAAAGACAAACCCTGAGCCATCTTAGTACAAGTTCCAGGCTTCCTGATGCTACCAGGAAATTGCCTCTCACCCCTCAAATGTCGTGGCTGTTAAGCAAAGACGACAGAATTTATGAAATGCCAAATTTCTGTCAAGCCCTTTCAGTTGTGCCATTTCATTGAAGCCTCTTGGTCCTTGAGACAGGTACTGGAGCCCTTGTGTTGCAGATGAGAAAACTAAAGTCTAGAGAGGAGGTAAAAAGCAAGTGAATCAGGTCCATCTAGCAACCCAATACCCCTCAACTGTTCCTCTTTAAATGAGGTAATGTAACATGGAGATGGTCAATATTGATTAGATACTTTCTTCAACCCATCTTCCTCCCCAGGCAAACTAGATTAAGAAGAGAAGGTCATGAATACATTTTTCTCCCTTCCAATAGTGCATAAGGTCATGAATACAATATTTTCCTTTTCAATATTCATACCTTGGCAAACTGGGTTAAGAAAAGAAAGTCATGAATATAATATTATCTCTTTCAGTAGTATATATGGAGGTCCTTCCATGGGTCCCAAATCAGGAAACAAATGTACTAATTATCAATAGCAATTTGGACCCAACAAATGTATCTTTGGGTAAACCCAAAATGCAATAATTACATTTTAAATCTAAAATTTAAATTGATTTAAATTTAATTAAATGTATTTTAAATTTAAAGTGTAATGCATTAATAGAAAATGAAGTTTGAAAGGGCTATTAAAGGGTTAGGCTTTAATGTCCTGCAAAATCTGTCATTTCTTTCATAAAGAGTGTGCATGGTTGCTCTCTCTCTCAAAGCAATTCTCACTTCCCTGCTTAGTAGGCTTTTTGCTGCTATAACAAAATATCACAGACTGGGTAATTTATATTAAACAGATATTTACTGGCTCACAGTTTTGGAGGCTGTTAAGTCCAAGATCAAGGGCTGGCATTTTATGAGGGCCTTATTGAAGTATCACTTCATAGGGGAAGAACAAAAAAAAGAGAGAGAAATGGGGAGGGGAGGTTGAAGAAAGGGGTAACTTGTCCTTTTATAACAAACCTACTCCCTTGAAAACAAACTCATTCTAGAGGTAATATCCTTAATCCATTCATGAGGGTAGAACCCTTGAAGCCTAATCATCACTTCTTAATGTTCCCACATGTTAATACTGTTACAATGGCAATTAAATTTTAACATGACCTTTGAAGGGAACAAACTTCCAAAATGTAGCACGTACAATAATATTCAAATGTGGCATCAAGAACAGATTTTACTTACCAGTTTCTTACTTTAGGTTTTCTTCTGTTTATACAGTTTAAGGAAATATTGTCTTATTCTTTAGCCACATCAAACTACTGATACATATTGAATTCAAAAATAATCTAAATGCACAAAAGCGATTTTCGTGTATTGCAGCTAAGTCACACTTACTGCATTGTATACATATATAGATCGTTTTCTTTTGGGAGAGTGTTGGGGTTTAGGAATCCTAGAGCAGTATTTTATGATTATCTCTGCTAAAAATTTATGAGACTCAGCCTGTCAACTAGTTGATGATGATAATCAATTTATAACTTTGGAAACTGAGTAATGCAATTCATACACAGGAAACCCAAGGAGGAGGGGGAAGTTAGAGTGAAAGAATTGGCTTTATTTTAGATATGTTGAGTTTGAGTTCCCAGTGTGAATCTAAGTAGAGAGGTGTTGGATTCAGATATAGCTTTGAGAGTCAGTAGCTAATTGGCAGACATTTAAGCAACTAACATAGTAAAATCACCTAGAAGATTAAATGTTTAGGAATACAAGCATTTTAGGGTATAGTATATATAGGTTTATGAAAATGAGACTGTACAAAATGGGCGCAAAGAGCCGTCACATATAGGGGAAAAATCTGTAGAAGTATGGAATAAAAATATTTCAAGTAATCAATTTTAACAAATACCACAAAATAATTGTTAAGAAAACAAGTGAAAACTATGATCTTAATAGTTTATGGCTTTGTAATTTTGCTGATCTCCCTCATAAGAAAAATGGTCTGATATGACTCTTTTTGGTGGCCTCATGGTGGATGTGAGGGACTATCACTTTCCCTAATAATAGTTTATAAATAACTCATTTCATGACCCCTTTTAGTTCATGTACAACTTTGAAAACATATTCATTGGTGTATTAGTCTGTTTTGCATTACTGTGAAGAAATACCAGGCCAGGCATGGTGGCTCATACCTGTAATACAAGCACTTTGGGAGGTCAAGACAAGTAGATTACTTCAGGTAAAAAGTTCCAGACCATCCTGGCCAACATGGCGAAACACTGTGTCTACTAAAAATGTAACAATTAGTTGCATGTGGTAGTGCACACCGGTAATCTCAGTGACTCTGGAGGCTGAGGCAGGAGAATTACTTGAACCCAGGAGGCAAAGGTTGCAGTGAGCCAAGACTGTGCCGCTGCATCCCAGCCTAACAGAGTCAGGCTCCATCTCAAAAAACAAAACAAAACAAAACAAAAAAAAAACAAAAACAAAAAACAAAGAATACCAGAAGTTGAGTAATTAATAAAGAAAAGAGGTTTATTTGGCTCATGGTTCTGAAGGTTGTACAAGAATGGCACTAGCATCTGATCAGCTTCTGGTGAAACCTCAGGAAGATTTTACTCGTGAAAGAATGTGAAAAGAGAGGAGGCATGTCAATTGGTGAGACTGGGAGCAAGGGAGATGATGGAATCTTTCAGACAACCATTTCAGGTCTCTCAAGTCATGTTTCATGTTTCCTTTCTTAATTTTGGCTTGATAAAATCCTCAGGATTTTTCAACTTCCTTAGGCAGTATCACCACATCACTTCTTTCCTGTTCCTTTCCTCCTCCCTTACATATTGTTTTCTGGGAAAAAAAAATCACTAGAAAAAGATCCAGCTAGATGATTCCTCTTTCAAGCCAGAAGATATTGGGGGCCAATATTCAACATTGTTAAAGATAAGGATTTCTAACCAGGAATATCATATCTGGCCAAACTAAGCTTAAAAAGAGAAGGGGAAATAATGTCATTTTCAGACAAGCAAATGCTGAGGTAATTAGTCACCACCAGGCCTGCCTTGCAAGAGCTCCTGAAGGATACACTAAATATGGAAAGGAAAACCTGTTATCAGCCACTGAAAAAACACTGAAATATACAGATCAGTGACACTATAAAGCAGCCACATAAAAATGTGTGCAAAATAACCAGCTAGCATCATGATGACTTTATCAAATTCACACATAACAATACTAACTTTAAATGTAAAGTTACAATACCCCAATCTAAAAGACACAGAGTGGAAAGCTGGGTAAAGAGCCAAGCCTTATCTTTATACTATCTTCAACAGACTCATCTCACATGCAAAGGCACACATAGGTTCAAAATAAAGAGGAAAATTTACCAAAGAAATGAAAAATGGAAAAAACCCACAGGGGTTGTAATTCTAGTTTCTGACAAAGCAGATTTAAATAAAAAAATATCAAAAAAGACAAAGTCGTGTTCAACAAGAAGAGCTAACTATCCTAAATACATATGCACCCAATACAGGAGCACTCAGGTTCATAAAGCAAGTTTTTAGAGAACCACAAAGACTTAGACTCACACACAATAGTAGTGGGAGATTTTTACAGCCCACAGACAATATTATACAGGTTATTGAAACAGAAAATTAACAAAGATATTCCAGAACTGAACTCAGCTCTGGATCAAGTGAACCTGATAGATACCTAGAGAACTTTCTACCCCAAAACAACAGAATATACATTCATCTCAGTGGCACCTGACACTTACGCTAACATTGATCACATAATTAGAAGTAAAACACTCCTCAGCAAATCCAAAATAACTGAAATCATGAAACTCTCAGATCACAGCACAATTAAATTAGAAATCAAGATTAAGAAATTCATTTGAAGCCAAACAACTACATGAAAATTGAAAAACCTACTCCTGAATGACTCTTAGGTAAATAATGAAATTAAGGCAGAAATCAATAAGTTTTTTTTTTTTTTTTTAACTAATGAGAGCCAAGAGAAATATATCAGAATTTGGGGGAAGGCAGCTAAAATGGTATTGAGGGAGAAATTTGTGGCACTAAATGCGCACATCAAAAAGCTAGAAAGATCACAAGTTAACATCCTAACAGCACGACTAAAAGAACTAGAGAACCACCAAACTGACACAAGAACAGAAAGCCAAACACCACATGTTCTCACTCATAGGTGGGTGTTGAACAATGAGAACACATGGACTCAGGGAGAGGAGCATCACACACTGGGGGCAGTTGAGGGGAGTAGGGGAGAGACAGCAGGGGGTGGGGAGGGATAACATGGGGAGAAATGCCAGATATAATATGCACCTAAAGTAAAATAAATTAAATTTAAAAAAGAGATTTTCCCCATATGGGAATCCTGATGCCCTTTAAGTAATGAGCTAACACTGTTAGCTTCCCGATGGTGGTCATATGTATACAGATTTGTTCCAGTGTGGATTTTCTGATGCATAAGACTGAGCTTTTGGTGAAGGCCTTCCTACATTTTTACGTTTATAAATTTTCTCTCCAGCAAAAAACAAACAAAAAAACTAGAGAACCAAGAACAAACCAACCTCAAAGCTAGCAGAAGGCAAGAAATAACCAAGATCAGGGAAGAACTGAAGGAAACTGAGACACAAATCCTTAAAAAAATTAACAAATCCAGGAGATGTGTTTTGAAAGAAATTAAGAAAATAGATTGACCATTAGCTAGACTAATAAGAAAGAAGAATCAAACACAATGAGAAATGATAAGGGAGATACTGCCACTGACCCCACAAAAATAAAAACAACAATCAGAGTATGCTGTAAACACCTCTATGCACATAAACTAGAAAATCTTGAAGAAATGTGTAAGTACCTGGACACATACACTCGCCCAAGACTGTATTGGAACAAAATTGAATCCCTGAATAGACCAACAATAAGTTCTAAAATTGAGGCAGTAATAAATATCCTAGCAACCAAAAAATGTCCAGGACCCGACAAATTCACAGCTGAATTCTACCATAGATACAAAAAGAGCTGGTTCCATTTCTACTAAAACTATTCCAAAAACTTGAAAAGAAGGAACTCCTTCCTAACTCATTTTATGAGGCCACCATGATCCTGATAGAAAAACCTGGGGAGATACAGCAACAACAACAACAACAACTTCAGGCCATTGTCCTTGATAAACATCAATGCAAAAATCCTCAATAAATGCTGGTGACCTGAATCCAGGAGCACATCAAAAAGCTTATCCACCATGAACAAGTTGGCTTCATCCCCAGGATACAAGGTTGGTTCAACCTGCACAAATTTATAAGTGTGATTCATCACATAAATAGAACTGAAGATAAAAACCACATGATTATCTCAATAGACAAATAAAAGGCCTTCAATAAAACTCAACATCCTTCCATGTTGAAATATTTCAATAAACTAGGTATTGAAAGAACATCCTTCAAAACAATAACAGCCATAAATGACAAACCCATAACGAATGTCATACTGAATAAGCAAAAACTGGAAGCATTCCCTTTGAGAACTGGCACAAGACAAAGATGCCCTCTCTCACCACTCCTATTCAACATAGTATTGGAAGTGCTGGCCAGGGCAATCAGGCAAGAGGAAGAAATTAAGCATATTCAGATAGGAGGAGAGAAAATCAAATTATCTTTATTTGCAGATGACATAATACTATACCTAGAAAACCCCATTGTTTCAGCCCAAAAGTTTCTTAAGCTGATAAGTAACTTCATCAAAGTTCAGGATACAAAATCAATTTGCAAGAATTGCTAGCATTCTTATACACCAACAGCAAGCAGAGAGCCAAATCATAAATAAACTCTCATTCCAAATTGCTGCAAAAATAATACAATACCTAGGAATA
>NW_016108188.1:123369-126957 GCF_001604975.1 Cebus imitator | reverse complement strand
GGGTTTCACCATGTTGACCAGGATGGTCTCGATCTCTTGACCTTGTGATCCACCCGCCTCGGCCTCCCAAAGTGCTGGAATTACAGGCTTGAGCCACCGCGCCCGGCCGTGAAGGGCATCTTTAAGGAGAGCTACAAACCACTGCTCAAAGAAATCAGAGAGAACACAAACAAATGGAAAAACATTCCATACTCATGGATAGGAAGAATCAGTGCCTTCAAAATGGCCATACTGCTTAGAGTAATTTATAGATTAAATGATATTCCCATTAAACTACCATTGACATTCTTCAGTGAATTAGGAAAAAAAAATTAATTTTATATGGAAACCAAAAAGAGCCCAAATAGAGGAAACAATCCTAAGTAAAAAGAACAAAGCTGGAAGCATCATGCTACCCAACTTCAAACTATACTACAAGGCTACAGTAACCAAAATGGCATAGTACTTGCAGAAGAACAGACACAAAGAATGATGGTACAGAATAGAGATATCAGAAATAAGACTACACACCTATAACAATCTGATCTTCAGCAAACCTTACAGAAACAAGCAATGGGGAAAGGAAATGACTCCCTATTTTTAAAATGGCACTGAGAGAACTGGCTAGCCCTGCTGAGAAAATTAAAACTGGACCACTTCTTTACACCTTATACAAAAATTACCTCAAGATGGATTAAAGACTTAAATGTAAAAACCCAAACTATAAAAAACTCTATAACAAAATCTAGGCAATACCATTCAGGACATAGACATGGGCAAAGATTTCATGATAAAAACGCCAAAAGCAATTGCAGCAAAAGCAAAACTTGACAAATGGGATTTAATTATGGTGAAGAGCTTCTATACAGAAAAAGAAACTTCCATCAGAGTGAAAAAACAGCCTACAGAATGAAAGAAAATTTTTGTAATCTATTTATCTGACTAAGGTCTAATATACAGAGTCTACCAAAAAACCTAAGCAAATTTACAGGAACAAAACTAACAGACACTTCTCAAAAAAAAGAAATACATGTAGCCAAGAAACATAATAGAAAAAGCTCAACATCATTGATCATTAGAGAAATGCTCATAAAAACCACAATAAGATAACATCTCATGCCTGTTAGAATGGCAGTTATTAAAAGTCAAATAACAACTGATGCTAGTGATGTTGTAAGAATAAAAACACTTTTATACTGTTGGTAGGATCATAAGTCAGTTCAACCATTGTGTAAGACAGTGTGGCAATTCCTCAAAGATCTAGAGGGAGAAATACCATTTGACCCAGCAATCCTATTACTGGATATATGCCCAAAGGAATATAAATTATTCTATTATAAAAATACATGCACCTGTATGTTCACTGCAGCACTATTCACAATAGCAAAGACATGGAATTAAACCTAATGCCCATCAGTAATCGACTGGATAAAGAAAAGGTGGTGCACATAACATCATATAATACTGCGAAGCCATAGAAAGGAAGGAGATCATGTCCTTTGCAGAAATATGGATGAGCTGGAAGCCATTATTCCCAGCAAACTAATGCATGAACAGAAAACCAAACACTGTGTGATCTCTCTAAGTGGGAGCTGAACAGTGAGAACACATGCACACAGGGAGGAGAACAACTTACACAGGGGCTGGTCAGGCAGGGGGCAGAAGGAGGGAGAACATGAGGATAAACATATAATGCATGTGGGGCTCAGTATCTAGGTGGTAGTTTGATACATGCAGCAAGCCACCATGGCGCATATTTGCTTATGTAACAAACCTGCACATCCTGCGCATGTACCCATGAACTGAAAATAAATGTTGAAACTAAAAAAAAAGGTTTTTAAATTACTCTCAGTAGGGAATTTAAAGAGTATTATAAAATTAATCACAGAAAATTGCTTAAAGTTTTTAGATTTTTGAAAGTCAAATATGAACTAAATGTTGCACAAGTAATAAAAGAATCAAAAATTTAATGCCTAGTTTTAATATTTCAGAAAAAAACCCAAACCAAATATTATATGAAAAATTCACCATAATATTTCTGTTCAGTAAAGACAAACTATTTTATATAAAAATGCTAATATTTGTTTTTGAACAAAATATTTTGAACAAAATATTTGTTTTTAAAACCACCTTGGATTTGTACAGAAACTTTAATTTCTTTTCAAGATTTTTATTCATTTTACATTTACATATAGAATTTAAGAATATGAAAAATGAGAGGTTATGTGACTGCTTAAGGTCACAAAATAAATTCATAATACAGAAAGTTAAAAAAATTACTTTTTGATTATTCACAGCTTTTTTCCTTCAACTACCACTTATAAAAATATGCCTTATTTTTTCTTCCATTTATCACCCTTAAAGGAAAATCTAGCTTTGCCAAATAGATTTTTAGGTTTTGGAAATTAAGAATCAGGAATAAAGAAAAATATAACTGGAATTTAAAGCTTAAAGCTAGAGGATATTTTCATAGAGTGGGGAAGTTGAGAAATAGTAAGTGTGGTAGTAGCTAAGATGTGAGAAAAGTGTATAGGAGAAAGAAACAGACATTTTTAAGATGCATTTCTGGAAAGTATGTGTCTCCAGAAGATTCATGAGATATAAGTGAAAAGATTAATTATTTTAAAGTTGCTCTCAGTTGAATTAACTGTGTTCCACATCCGTTTATCATCTCTTCATGTATTATGTGGATCTATGTCTTCCAAATATTTTTAGTAACATTTTTAACTACAGCAGTATATCTATCTGTTTATGATAATAACTCTGTATCATGGAAGAACTGCCCACACACATACACCATTTCAACATAAATTCAGGAAATTCTTACTATCTTGCTGCAATATATTGAAATTTTTTTTTACTAAAAGTGACTGCTTAATCCAGTGTGAGGAAATAGCAGCCAGATTGAGAAGAAAAAAAAATAAACTAGTGTTGGTTGTCGTAGCACATCTTAAAAGTTCAACAACACCTGTCGATACAGTGGTAGATTAATTTATAGATCTCTGTCATTACCACCATTGGTCAAATATCAATTAATATATTCATTTATGCATTCAAGTAACTTTTAAAATGTGAATTTAGGTAAATAAGACATAATATTTGCCTTGAGGAGTTCCAAGTTGGAATAGCAGAAGGTAAAGACAGAGACATATAAATATAATGCAATCAATATATTTTATTTTGGAAGAATTTTTATACAATGTGCTATAGGAGTTCACAGCTAGAGACCTGAGTGAGTAAATGAATGAAGGCTTCACAATGAAGTATTACCTGCATTTTCGAAACTACATATATAGGAATACAATTGAGAGATCATACTAGATAGAAAAAAGACCCTGCACTACTATAGTGCCATGTTGTGTTCTTAAAAAATTATGACTGGAGAGTAGATATATGTTACAGGGAATGTGGTAAAAGCTAAGGACAGTGGTAATAATATGAAACATATAATGTTAGAAAGTTAAGTTGAGGCCAAATTGTGAAGAGTTGCCATGTGTTGTGATTATATGGATATGTACATTTTCCTGAGAAAGGATTTATAGCTTTCATACATTCTCAAAAAGCTTGTAACCACCCAAAATGTTAAGAATCACTACTAAAGGAAAAAGA
>NW_016108188.1:104252-116724 GCF_001604975.1 Cebus imitator | reverse complement strand
ACTCATTATGTACGGATAGCATTACCTTTATAGCAAAGCCAGAAACATTCTTCATGAAAACTACAGCCCAATCATTTCCAGTTAATGCAGATATAAAAGTCAACAAAATACCAGCAAACATAATCCAATAGTATATTAAGATGATTATTTATCATGAACTAATGAAATTTACCCAGGAATGCAAGGGTACTTCAACGTATGATAATCAACGTATTTCAATGCATTTATAAAATAAAGGAAAAATATAATAACCTCAATTGATGCAAAAAAAATACATCTGACAAAATTCAGCATTCTTTTATGATAAAACACTCAGAATACTAGTAATGGAAGGTAATTTCTTTATACTAGCAGCAAAATAAAATGTCTTTTGAAAAATTGAGTTATGTTCAAAACTTTTATGAGGAAACCATAAAACACACATGAAAGATGGAAAAGGAGAACATGAACAAATAAAAAGACTTACCATATTGTTGGTCAGATAGTCTTAACATCATAAAATTTTAAATTCAGACAAATATTGCATGATTCCACTTATATGAGGTATCTAAAGTAGTCAAACACTTAGATTCAGAAAGTAAAATAGCGGTTGCCAGGGACTAGGGGAACATGGAAAGTGGAGTTGTTGCTCAATGGATATTGACATTCAGTTTTGCAAAATGAACAAGTTCTAGAGATCTGTAACACATCAATCTGCATATAGTTAACATTACAATACTGTACACAAATCTGGTTAACCTGGTAAGTTTTACATTATGTGATTTTTATTTTAATAAAAATTTTCAATTTAATTTATGAATGTAATGAGATCCTAATAAAAATACTAAAATATTAAAGAGCTAAAAATGTTCATTATAAAATACATATGAGAATAAATAAGGAAGGATATAAAAAATACAGAAGCACAATGTAAGTGCAGAGGGAAAGGAGTGTTAGAGGGTTGTTAACCCTACCAGGTAATAAAACAATATGAATAATCTATAATTAAGGCAATATAGTATATTGGTATTAACAGACAGAAAGTGGAATATAGAGAGTTCAAAAGCAGGCTAGCTGTGTGTGTTCATGTATATATGACATATATGGATATATTGATAGAAATAGAGTCAGAGGCAGACTTAGAATGGGGCATATCAAATCAATGGGAGAAAGATGAACTTTAAAAGTAAATATTTGGATGACTGTATAACTACTTCATCAAGAAAAACATTGGATCTATATATTATTTAATCTAGTAATATAAATTCCAAATTGGTCAGAAATGTAAATGTGAAAATAGTGTTATTATACAAGCACAAAAGTAAATACAGATGTATTCCAGTGTATAAGAAAAATCTTCTTATCAGCAAGGAAAAATGCCATTAACAAAAAAATACAAATAAAAAATACAAAAACACACATTATATCACAAAGTATGTAATATATACTGAATAAATAAATTCTAATAATTCAGAAGGGCAGACCAACAACATAGTAGAAAAATAAGTAAAAACTATAAACAGGTATTTCCCATAAGGAGAAAAAAATGGCCATTAAATACATAAAAATATGCTCAATTTTATACATAATAGGATAAATGCAAATTATAACTATTTTGAAATACTATTTCTCACATATGATATTAGAAAAAAAAAGTATTTGGTAGCATATTTAAAGAGATTTGTAGGAATATAGAAAAACAGGCACTTATATGCATAGTTGATGGAAAAAAAAGATAATTAAGCCATTGCATCTAAAGAATGATTTAGCAGTATTTAGAAAAAAATATAAATGACACACCAGTCCCAATTCTAAAAATTTATCCCAAAGATACAGTGACAAATATTCACAATTATTCACAAGAATCCTTAAAGTAAAATAATTTATAATGGCAAAATATTGGAAAAACAAATATCCTTCAATAGAAGACTGGTTAATTTGCTATAAAACATTATATATAACAGAACACAATGTAGTACTCCTGTGTAAACTAAAGAGCAAAATCTCTACTCACTAATTTTAATTGATCCTCATGATAAAATGGAAAACAATATAAATATGTAAATCAATATGCATAGTTTGCTAAAATTTGTGTAAGAAATGAGAAAATATTTATATAATTTTAATCTTGGAATGTGTAAATTAATGTGTGATTTAAGCTTGGAAAGATACAAATGTTTTATATACTTGAAATATAGTTTAGTGAAAAGAATGGCAAAAAATAACTAAAATGAAAAATAAACTGAAATAAATGAGTCTGACTTGGTAACTATTGACTAGATCACTCATACACAAGAATCATTTCAAATGACTTTAGAGCAGAGTGATTTTGGTATTTTCTAAAGTTCTCTGTAGATTTCTTTTACATTTATTGAGATAAGATTGACAAATAAAAATTTTATATATTTAAGGTGTACAGTGTGATGATTTGATATACACATATACTGCAAAATGAGTACCACAATCAAGCTAATTAATGTATCTGTAACGTCACATAGTTACTATTTTTATTTAGTAGTGAGACTACTTGAGATCTACTCTTTTAGCAAATTTCAAGCACACAATACGTAATTATTAATTACAGTAACCGTGTTGTAATAGTATTTTTTTTTTTTTTTTTTTGAGACAAAGTTTTGCTCTTGTTGCCCAGGCTGGAATGCAATGGCGCAATCTCGGCTTACCACAACCTCTGCCTTCTGGGTTTAAGCAATTCTCCTGCCTCAGCCTCCCCAGTAGCTGGGATTACAGGCATGCGCCACCACGCCCAGCTAATTTTGTATTTTTAGTAGAGATGCGGTTTCTGCATGTTGATCAGGCTGATCTCGAACTCCCGACTTCAGGTGATCCGCCCACCTCGGCCTCGCAAAGTGCTGGGATAACAGGCGTGAGCCACTGTTCTCAGCCTGTAATAGCATTTTTTTAAAATTATTTTAATTAAACTATAGTACACATGGCCAAAATGTAAACGAACAACAAAATAAATTGTCATAAACACTTTGTAACCACAAAGCAAGTAAAAAAACTGAAAATTATCAGCATTCCAGAAGATTCCTTCAAGCCTCTTCCCAATCACTGTTTCCTCCTTTTTCCCAAAAAGTAACCTTGATTCTGACTTTTAAGTAAACATACCTTAAATTTTATAGCTGTAACTATCTAGTACAAAAAGTTAATCCATCTTTACCTTCTTTAAGAGTGTGCTGTTTTTTGGTAGTATCTTTCGAAAATCTTGTTTATTTCATCTAAAATTCTCAAGTTTATTTGAATAAAGATGTTCTTAATAACCAGTTATAATTTTTTGATATATTAATATTTGAAATCTGTAAAATTCATTTTTATATAGGTATTCATTTCTTCTCTGTAGATATAATCAACATTCAATAATTGTATTAATCTTCAAAAAGAAAAATCTTTTAGATTATTGATCCTCTATTTTATGTTTTCTGTGTCATTAATTACAACTTCTAAGTATTATTTACTTTATATTTTGACTTTAACTTGTAATTCTATTTCTAATTTTTATAAAATGCATGCAAAACTTCTTGGTTTTTGGCATTTCTCCTTTTCTAAATTCTACATTTAAGACTATGCATTTCTGTCTTATCTGAAATGATTTTTAATTTTTTATAAATATGTTAGTGACATACTAGAAACATACCCCTTTTAAAATGTGCAAAGGGTGTTTATATTCACAGAATTGTTCAATTATCACTACTATCTAGTTTCAGAATACATTAATTTCCGCCAAGCCAAAATTCATGCTCACTAAGAGCCACTCTTCACTTCCCCTTCCTTCAGTCTCTTACAAACACCAATCTACTTTTGATCTTGATGGATTTTCCAATTCTGGATATTAAATATAAATAGGGTCATACAATATGTGGGGTTTTGGAAGTGTGGCTTCTTGAAATTACCATAATATTTTCAAGGTTCATGCATGTTATAACATGTATCAGATTTCATTTTTATTTTTTATGGCTGAACAACATTCCATTGTATGGATATACCATATTTTGTTTATACACTGATCAACTAGATACTTGGCTTGTTTTCACTTTTAGGCTATTGGAAATTATGCTGTTGTGAAAATTTGTGTATGAATTTTTATGTGGATGTTTGTTTTAAATTTATATAATATATAGACAGAGAGAGATTATGTGTATATGTGTGTGTATGTGTGTGTAATGCACATATATAGGCACATTCATAAATATATATATATTATCCTTGGAAGGTTAGTTCTGGAACCCACTGTAATTACCAAAATCTATCAGTGCTCAAGTTCCTTCCATAAGATCATGTGATATTTACATATAATCTATGCATATCATCCAGTATACTCTAATCTCTAGGTTACTTCTAACAGCTAATAGAAAGGAAAAGTTATGTAAATACTTTTTATGCTGTATTCTTTAGGAAAATATGATGAGAAAAAAATCTGTACATGTTTAATACAGATGCAGTCATCTATTTTTCAAATAATATTTTTAATCTGTGTTTTGTTGAATCCATGAATGCAGAACTCACAGATATAGAAGGAAAACTATACATGTGTGTGTACATATAAAAAACACACACACATATGCATACATATGGAATTTCTGAGACATATGGAACTCTATGTTTTCCTTTTGAATAACTGACAAAACGTTTGCCAAAATGGCTGCACCATTTCACATTCTCACTACAAATGTATGAAGGCTCCAAATTCTCAACATTGTGAACAAATTTGTTGTTGTTTCTTTTTAAAATTAGCCATCCTAGTAGATACAAAGTAGTATTTCATTTTGGTTTTAATTTGCATTTTAATAACTGAGATGTTGAGCATCTTTTAATAGTGCTTATTGGTCCTTTGAAAATACTTGAAGGAATGTCTGTTAAAATACTTTTTGCACACTGTTTCATGAGTTATATGTCTTCTCATTGTTAATTGTATAAATTACACAGTCTCAGACAGTTCTTTATAGCAGCATGAGAATGGACTAACACAGTAAATTGGTACCGCAGAGAGTGGGGTGCTGCTGTAAGGATACCCAAAAATGTGAAAGCAACTTTGGAATGAGGTAACAAGTAGAAGTTGAAACAGTTTGGAGGGCTCAGAAGAAGACAGAAAAATGTGGGCAAGTTTGGAACATTCTAGAGATTTGGAGGGAATTAGAAGACAGAAATACGTGGGGAAAATTTGGAACTTCCAGAGACTTGTTGAATGGCTTTGAAGTCCAGGATGAGGTGGTTTCAGGTGGAGATGATAAACTTGTTGGGAACTGCATTAAAGGTGACACTTGCTATGTTTTAGCAACTATACTGGCAGCATATTGGCCCTGCCCTAGAGATCTGTGGAACTTGGAACTTGAGAAAGATATTTTAGGGTATATGGTGGAAAATATTTCTAAATGGAAAAGCATCCAAGAGTTGGCTTTGGTGTGCTTAAAAGCATTCAGTTTTATGCATTCACAAAGATAAGGTTTGGAATTGGAACTTATGTTTAAAAAGGAAGTAGAACATAAAACTTTAGAGAATTTGCAGACTGATGATGCAACAGGAAAGAAAAACCTATTTTCTGGGGAGAAATTTAAGCTGGCTAAAGAAATCTGTGAAAGTAATGAGGAACAGGCTGGGCATGGTGACTCATGCCTGTAATCCCAGAACTCTAATAGGCTAAGGCAGGCAGATAACTTGAGGTCAGGAGTTCAAGACCAGCCTAGCCAACATGGTAAAAAACTGTGTCTATTAAAAATACAAATATTATCTAGACATAGTGACATGCACCTGTAGTCCCAGCTATTCAGGAGGCTGAGGCAAAAGAATCACTTGAACCCGGGAGTTGGATGTTGCAGTGAGCCAAGATTACACTATTACTCTCCAGCCTGAGTGACAGAGTGAGACTCTGTCTCTAGATAAATAAATAAATAATAAAAGTAATGAGGAGCTAAAAGCTAATCACAAAGAAAATGGAGAAGTGTCTCCAGTGCATGTCAGAGACCTTCACAGCAGCCCCTCCCATTACAGGCCTGGAGGCTTAGGAGGAAAAAATTGTTTCCTGAGACAGGCCAAGGACTCCCCTTCTCTGTGCAGTCTTGGGACATGCTGTCCCATGTCCCAGCTGCTTCAGCACTAGCTATGGCTAAAAGGGGTCAAGGTAGAGCTCAGGCCATTGCCTCAGAGGGTGCAAGCCCCAACCCTTGGCAGCTTTCACTTGATGTTGGTCATGTGAGTATGTAGAAGTCAAGAATTGAGATTAGGGAACCTCTTCCTAGATTTCAGAGGATGTATGACCAGAAAAGTGCACAAGGGTATCTTTTGTGATAATAGAAATGTTCTATATCTTAATTGTTAGTTTGTATATATGTTTTAAGCCAGTACCTTTCAAGTAATTATTACTTAACAATAGATAAAATATAGAAATTGGTATGTAAAAACATGGTGATGTTGCAATAAAACTCTAAAAGGTAAGACATTATTTATAGGACCAGGCTACAGGCAAAGTCTAGGAAGACAGTGGAATCTGTTGTTAGCAAAGACTTGAGGAATGTTAATCAGATAGTGAAATTGGAAAAACAGTGAAGAACTATTATTTAAATCTGGAACAAAAAGTAATCCATGTTATATGATAACAGAACTATTAGCAAAACATTACTTGAGTAAACTTGAATAAATGGATATATACATAAATGAACTAACTCATGGCTCTGGCTAACAGCATTTCTAGGCACAATATTAAACATCTCAGTTGTCTTTTTCTAGCTAAATGTCTTAGTCTATTTAGGTTTCTATAAAAAATTCCTTACTTAGACTGGGTAATTTATAAATAATTGAAATTTATTGTTCACAATTCTGAAAAGTGGGAAGTCCATGATCAAGGGGCCAGAAGATTCAGTGTCTGGTGAATGCCTGTCTCTCATAGATTGTTCCTTTTATGTGTCCTCATATGATGGAAGGGAGGGAAGCTCTCTGAGGCCGTTTTTATAAGGGCATTTATTCCATTCACAAGGGCAGAGCCTTCTTACACTAATTACCTCCAAAATGCTCCATCTTCTAATATCTTGGAGAATAACTTTCAACATATAAATTTTGGAAGGAAAAAAAATTCAGACCATAGCAGTACAGGGAAACAAAAATGAGCTAAAGAAAGAATTAAGTTACAAGAACAGAGAAGAAACATAAAGGCACAGCACATGTTGTGTTGAAAATTATTTCTTATCTACAGCCTCCTAAGTACAAAATACAATTATTCTGTGTCAAACAAAGCTTGAGGCAAAAGACCAAATCAAGAATATGGCTGCAAATATCTTTGTTACAACCTCTGAAATGTTTAAGGCAGTGCCTAGTAGCCTAGTAGACCATTTCTGCAAGGCAAAAGGGCTGTTCTACCACACCCTATACACATGTCAGAATGTAGAGAGAGATTTGTCTGAGAAAACATTATAGATGTCCCTTAGGGGCATCTAATGAATCTTAATTAGAGTTGTAGAAAATGTATAACATTTTTTCTTTATTTCTTCTAAAAAAATTGGAATACATGTGCAGAATATGCAGGCTTGTTACATAGGTATATGTGTGCCATGGTGATTTGCTGCAACATTGATCCATCCTCTATGTTCACTCCCCTCATGCCCACCCCACAACAGGCCCTGGTCTGTCTTGTTCCCCTCTCTGTGTCAATGTGTTTGCAATGTTAACTCCCACTTATGAGTGAGAACATGCAAGGTTTGGTTTTCTGTTCCTGTGTTAGTTTGCAGAGGATAATGGCTTCCAGCTCCATCCATGTCTCTGCAAAGGACAGGATCTCATTCCTTTTTATGGTTACATAGTATTCCATGGTGTATATGTACCACATTTTTTATCCATTCTATCATTCATTGGCATTTGGTTGGTTCCATGTCTTTGCTATTATAAATAGTATTACAATATATATTCTTGTGCATGTGTCTTTATAGTA
Source organism: Cebus imitator (assembly GCF_001604975.1). Taxonomy (NCBI): domain Eukaryota; kingdom Metazoa; phylum Chordata; class Mammalia; order Primates; family Cebidae; genus Cebus; species Cebus imitator. The sequence continues at coordinate 108,809 of NW_016108188.1, read as the reverse complement.
GAATTATTTATATTCCTTTGCATATTTACCCAGTAATGGGATTGGTGGGTCAAATGGTATTTCTGGTTCTAGATCCTTGATAAATTACCACATAGTATTCCACAGTGGTTAAACTAATTTGCATTCTCACCAACAATGTAAAAGCGTTCCTGTTTCTCCACAGTCTAGCCATCATCTATTGTTTCCAGACTTTATAATAATTGTCATTCTGACTGGCATGAGATGGTAATCTCATTGAGGATTTGATTTACATTTCTCTGATAATGATGTTGAGCTTTCTTTCATATGTTTCTTGGCCACATAAATGTCTTCTTTTGAGAAATGTGTATTCATAGTCTTTGCCCACTTTTTGATGGGTTTGTTTTTTTTCTTGTAAATATTTTTAAGTTCCTTGAAAATTCTTTTTATTAGACCTTTGTCAGATGGGTAGATTGCAAAAATTTTCTTCCATTCTGTAGGTTGCTTGTTCACTCTAATGATAGTTTCTTTTGCTTTGCAGAAGCTCTTTAGTTAATTAGATATCATTTGTCAATTTTGGCTTTTATTGCAATGGCTTGTGGTGTTTTTATCATGAAGGCTTTGCCTATGCCTATGTGCTGAATGGTACTGCCTAGGTTTTCCTCTAGGGTTTTTATGGTTTTGGGTTTTACATTTAAGTCTTTAATCCATCTTGAGTTCATTTTTGTATAAGCTGTATGGTAGGGGTCCAGTTTTAGTTTTCTGCATAGGGCTAGCCAATTTTCCCAGAACCATTTATTGAATAGGAGATTCTTATCCCATTGCTTGTTTTTGTCAGGTTTGTCAAAGATCAGATGGTTGTAGATGTGTGATGTTATTTATGAGGTCTTTGTTCTGCTCCCTTGGTGTATATGTCTGTTTTGGTACCAGTACCATGGTATTTTGGTTACTGTAGCCTTGTAGTATAGTTTGAAGTCAGGTAGCATGATGTCTCCAGCTTTGTTTTTTTCTGCTTAGGATTATCTTGGCTATTCAGGATCTTCTTTCATTCCCTATGAAATTTAAAATAGTTTGTCTAATTCTTTGAAGAATATCAATGGTAGTTTGATAGGAATAGCATTGAATCTATAAATTACTTTGGCAGTATGGCCATTTTCGTGATATTGATTCTTACTATCCATGAAAATGGAATGTTTTTCCATTTGTTTTTGTCCTCTCTTGTTTCCTTGAGCAGTAGTTTGTAGTTCTTCTTGAAGAGGTTATCCATGTCTTTTGTAAGTTGTATTCCTAGGTATTTTATTCTCTTTGTATCGATTGTGAATAGGAGTTCATTCGTGATTTGACTCTCTGCTTGCCTATTGTTGGTGTAAAGGAATGCTTGTGATTTTTGCACATTGATTATGTATCTTGAGACTTTGCTGAAGTTGCTTATCAATTAAAGAAGTCTTTGGGCTGAGATGTTGGGGTCTTCTAAATATAAAATCATGTTGTCTGCAAACAGAGACAACTTGACTTCCTCTTTTCCTATTTGAATATCCGTTATTTCTTTCTCTGGTCTTTTTGTCCTGGCCAGAACTTCCAATACTATGGTGAATAGGACTGGTGAGAGATGGTACACTTGTCTTATGCCGGTTTTCAAAGGAAATGCTTCCAGCTTTTGCCTATGCAATATGATATTGGCTGTGGGTTTGTCATAAATAGCTCTTATTATTTTGAGATATGTTCTATTGATATATAGTTTATTGAGAGTTTTTAACCTGATGGGAAGTTAAATTTTATCAAAGGCCTTTTGGGCATCTATTGAGATAATCATGTATTTTTTGTTTTTGGTTCTGTTTGTGTGATGGATTACATTTATTGATTTCCTATGTTGAACCAGCTTTGAATACCAGGGACGAAGCTGATTTGATTGTAGTGGATAAGTTTTTTGATGTGCTGCTGGATTTGGATTGCCGGTATTTTATTGAGGATTTTTACATCAATGATCATCAGGAATATTGGCCTGAAATTTTCTTTTTATGCTGTGTTTCTTCCAGGTTTTGTTATCAGGATGATGCTGGCTTCATAAAATGCCTTAGGGAGGACTGTCTTTTTTCCAATTGTTTGGAATAGATTCAAAAGGAAAAGAACCAGCTCCTCTGTATTTCTGGTAGAATTCATCTGCAAATTCATCTGGTCCTGGGCGTTTTTGGTTGGTAGGCTATTAATGCCACAATTTCAGAATTTGTTATTGGTCTATTCAGGTATTTACCTTCTTCCTGGTTTATTCCTGGTAGGCTGTATGTGTCCAGGAATTTATCAATTTCTTCTAGATTTTCGAGTTTATTTGCATAAAGGTATTTATGGTATTCTCTGATGGTAGTTTGTATTTCTGTAAAGTCAGTGGATATCTACTTTATAACTTTTATTGTTTTCATCTGATTCTTCTCTCTCTTCATTGTTAATATAGCTAGTGGTCTATCTATTTTGTTAATTTTTTCAAAAAAACAAGTTCTGGAATCATTGGGTTTTCTTGGAGGGTTTGTTGTGTCTCTATTTCCTTCAGTTCTCTAGTCTCAGTTATTTCTGGTCTTCTGCTAGCCTTTGGATTCCTTTGCTCTTGCCTCTCTAGCTCTTTTAACTGTAATGTTAGGGTGTTGATTTGTTATCTTTGTAGCTTTCTGATGTGAACATTTAGTGTTATAAATTTACTTCTTAACATTGCTTTAGCTGGGCCCCAGAGATTCTGGTACCTTGTCCCATTGTTCTCTTTGGTTTCAAAGAACTTTGATTTCTGCCTTAATTTCATGATTTAACCAGAAGTCATTCAGGAGCAGATTGTTCGATTTCCATGAAATACCGGCAATCCAAATCCAGCAGCACATCAAAAAACTTATCCACTACAATCAAATCAGCTTCATCCCTGGTATTCAAAGCTGGTTCAACATAGGAAATCAATAAATGTAATCCATCACATAAACAGAACCAAAAACAAAAAATACATGATTATCTCAATAGATGCCCAAAAGGCCTTTGATAAAATTTAACTGGTTTTGAATGAGTTTCTTAATCTTGAGTTCTGATTTGATTGCACTGTGGTCTGAAAGGCTGTTATGATTTTGGTTCTTTTGCATTTGCTGAGAACTGTTTTACTTCCAATTATGTGGTCAATTTTAGAATAAGTACCATGTGGCACTGAGAAGAATGTATATTCTGTTGATTTGGGGTAGAAAGTTCTGTAGACATCTACTAGGTCCACTTGATCCATAGCTGAGTTCAAGTCCTGAATATCCTTGTTAATCTTCTGTCTCATTGATCTGTCTAATACTGACAATGGGGTGTTAAATTATCTTAGTATTATTGTGTGAGTGTCTACATCTCTTTGTAGGTCTCTAAGAACTTGTTTTATGAATCTGGGTGCTCCTGTATTGGGTGCATATACATTTAGAATAGTTTTTCTTGTTGAATTGTTCATTTACCATTGTGTAATGCCCTTCTTCATCTTTCTTTGATCTTTGTTGGTTTAAAGTTTGTTTTATCAGAGACTAGGATTGTAACCCCTGCTTTCTGTTTGATTCGTAATTTTTTTTTTCTTTCTGTTTGCTTGGTAAATATTCCTCCATCTCTTTATTATAAGCCTATGTGTGTCTTTGCACATGAGATGAGTCTCTTAAATATAGCACACTGATGGGTCTTGCATTTTTATCCTATTTGCCAGTCTGTGTCTTTTAATTGAGGAAATTAGCCCATTTACATTTAAGGTTAATATTGTTATGTATGAATTTGATCCTCTCATCATGATTTAAGCTGGTTATTTTGTACATTAGTTGGTACAGTTGCTTCAGTGTCCTTGGTCTTTATATTTTTGTATGTGTTTGCAGTGTCTCATACTGGTTTCCCTTTCCATATTTAGTGCTTCCTTCAGGAGCTCTTGTAAGGTGGGCCTGGTGGTGACAAAATCCTTCAGCATTTTCTTGTCTATAAAAGATTTTCTTTCTCCTTCACTTATGAAGCTTAGTTTGGCTAGATATGAAATTCTGGGTTGAAAATTCTTTTCTTTAAGAATGTTGAATATTGGCACCCACTCTCTTCTGGCTTTTAGGGTTTTTGCAGAGAGAGCCACTGTTTGTCTGATGGGCTCCTTTTTGAAGGTAACCTGACTTTTCTCTCTGGCTGTCCTTAACATTGTTTTTTTGTTTCAACCTTGGTGAATCTGATGCTTATGTGTCTTGGGGTTGCTCTTTTTGAGAAATAGCTTAGTGGTGTTCTCTGTATTTCCTGAATTTAAATGTTGGCCTGTTTTGCTAGGCTGGGGAAGTTCTCCTGAATAATATCCTGAAGTGTGTTTTCCAACTTGATTCCATTCTCCTTGTCACTTTCAGGCACACCAATCAAATGTAGGTTTGGTCTTCTCACATAGTCCCATGTTTCTTTGAGGCTTTGTTTTCTTTCTTTCTTTTCTCTCTCTCTCTCTCTCTCTCTCTCTCTCTCTCTCTCTCTCTAATCTTGTCTTACTTTTTTATTTCATTAAGTTGATCTTCAGTCTCTGATATTCTTTCTTCTGCTTGGTTGATTCAGCTATTGATACTTGTGTATGCTTCATGAAGTTCTTGTGCTGTG
>NW_016108188.1:68723-104222 GCF_001604975.1 Cebus imitator | reverse complement strand
GTTATTCTAGTTAGCAGTTCCTATAACCTTTTATGAATGTTCTTAGGTTCCTTGCATTGGGTTAGAATATGATCCTTTAGCTCAGAAGAGTTTGTTTTTACCCACCTTCTGAAGCCTACTTCTGTCAATGCAGCAAACTCATTCTTCATCTAGTTTTGTGCCATTGCTGGTAAGGAGTTGCGATCATTTGGAGAAGAAGAGACATTCTGGTTTTTGGAATTTTCGGTATTTTTGCACTGGTTTTTCCTCATCTTTGTGGGTTTATGTACCTTTGATCTTTGATCCTTATTATCTTTGGATGAGGTTTTTGCATGGGCATCCTTTTGATTAACATTGATGTTATTGCTTTCTGTTAGTTTTCCTTCTAACAATCAGGCCCCTCTGCTGCAGGTCTGCTGGAGTTTGCTGGAGGTCCACTGAAGATACTGCTTGACTGGGTATCACCAGTGGAGGCTGCAGAACAGCAAAGATTTCAGCCTGCTCCGTCCTGTGGAAGCTTTGTCCCAGAGGGGCACCTGCCAGATGCCACCCAGAGCTTTCTTGTATGAGATGTTTATTGACCTCTGCTGGGAGATGTCTCCCAGTGAGGATGCATGGAGGTCAGAGGCCCACTTGGGAAAGCAGTCTTTCTCTTAGGAGAGATCCAGCACTGTGCTGGAAGATTCATTCCCTGCTCTTTTCAGAGCTGGCAGGCAGGAACATTTAGTCTACTGAAGCTGTGCCCACAGCCACCTCTTTCCCCAGTTGCTATGTCCCAGGGAGATAGGTGTTTTATCTATAAACCCCTGACTGAGCCTGCTTCCTTTCTTTCAGAGATTCCCTGCTCAGTGAGGAGGAATTTAGAGAGGCAGCCTGGCCAGAGCAGCTTTTCTGAGCTACAATGGGTTCTGCCAAACATCCCGGTGGTTTCCTTTACACTATGAGGGGAAAACTGCCCACTGGAGCCTCAGTAATGGCAGATCCCCCTCTCCCCACCAAGCTCAAGCATCCCACGTTGACTTCAGACTGCCATGCTGGTAGTGAGGATTTCAAGCCAGTAGATCTTAGCTTGCTAGGCTCCATGGGGGTGGGACCCGCTGAGCAAGACTACTTGACTCCGTGGCTTCAGCCCCCTTTCCACGGGAGTGAACAGTTCTGTCTCACTTGGTTCCATGTACCACTGGGGTATAAAAATAAACTCCTGCAGCTAATTTGGTGACTGCCCAAACAGCTGCCCTGCTTTGTGCTTGAAACCCAGGGCCATGCTGGTTTAGGCACATGAGAGAATCTCCTGGTCTGTGAGTTGCAAAAACCATGGGAAATGACACCCTGATGGCAAGTTTCAGTGACTTTTCTCTCTCCTTCCCCTGTAGGAACAGGAGATTAATGTCTCATTCCTTAGTGTGATGGTCATTAAACATTTTCCGTGGCACTGTCTTAGGAGTATAATAGAGAGTAGAGAAGTTAGAGAGGAGGAGATTTTGAAGAGATTGTCATGTACCTCCTGGAGTCTGCATGGTATATGAGGACATACAGACTGTTTCCTCCTTGTCTGCTATAAATATCCAAAGGCAGAGAGTTTTCTGATACAGGAAGCAGAAACAGGGCAAGGGAGAAATGTAGTGTGATGTTCTTAATAAGGGAGAGCCCAAACACAAAGCACTACCCAGTACTATGTATGCATAGCACTATACATAGCAATGTACTGGTATAGTGGTGTGGTATGGTATGGTATGGTATGGTATGGTATGGTATGGTATGGTATAGTATAGTATGGTATAGTATCACTATATATAGCATTGGAGCATGCAGAAAAGGTTCTCAACATTTCCTTTGAACTCACATGGTGCAAAAAGGATAGATGCAGCAGGGATACCTAGGCAGCTGAATATTGAGGAGACATTTAACCCAGAAGAGGGGTTATGATGTGGACTACTGGCAAGGACCAATATGGCTTACACTTTCTGACAAATAATCAGCCAAACAGAGAGCTCAATGAAATTAAGCTGCACACTGCCTCTAAGTAAACTGAATAACAACTCTGGTAAGCATCACCATTATTCATCATATCCAAATCCCTTCTACTTCTGGGAACATGGAACAGCTGCCTTTGAAGGTATGTGATGGAGCCATGTGATGTGACTTTCATTGAGCCATGAAATATAAGCAGAAATAGCATGTGTCACTTCCGTTCTGAGATATTTAATTGACAGTGCTTAGCATTCCAGCCTACTCTTTTCTACTGCAGTGATTGTGGAAGCATCTGTAGATGGAGATACCATATGATTGATTCATTGTGGAATACTGAACCAATGCATGGAGATATCTGTATGAACTGAAGAGTCACTTATGGTTCAGAAGATTTGTCAAAATCAACAAATAAATATGTGTTATGCTAAGCCACTGAGCTTTTGCTGTTAGAGTCTAGCAAATCTTGACTGTTATTCATCAATGAGGACATATTAACAAAAGATGCCAGCTGCTGACAGGAGACTAGTTATGTAAGATGATACCTACCACTTCTCTTCTTCTCATGTTTATCTCCCAGTACTATAGGACTTTTGCTTGAAAAACATAGGAGAGATACAGTGGTGGGGAGATGACCCCTGATGCCTCTGAGGAAAGCTTTGAATACACTATGAGATTGGATATTGAAGTTTTAAAATCAGATTACTTTCTTATAAACTGAAAGTGACCAGTGGCCAGAAAGCTATGGAATCCACTCACGATGATTTCAATGTATTTTTTACCCAGGATAGAAGGGACATCAGAAGTAACAGAATTGGGAGTAATGATTTGAGAGAATAAAAGTTCCATAATTGTAAACCACCAAGTTCAGCTACTTAGTAAACAAGTTACATTCTCTGTGAAATTCAAGAATACAATATATTCAAAATACTATTGATAATAGGTACCATTCTGCTGCTACTATCTGTAGACATAGATGCCATTTGTCTTGCTGTTTCTCTTCCCATCATAATATCCTTAGGATTCATTGTTTTCCCTTTGCTGCTTATTAAACGTTTTTTCCAGTTGAACCTCCACGTGCTCAGCACAATGCCTTTTACATTATGCCTACTTAAATAATATTTCTCCACAGAATATTTTATTAGAGGACAATAAAGTTTTAGCAATCTATGGAATAAACAAATTACACACTATTTATATGCTATCTATGACATATACAAATTACACATACATCTCATATTATTACATTCAAATAACTTGATATAAATCCTTCCTTAGTGTTTTCTGCATTTATGTGTGTATGTGTGGTGTATGCCTTTTTTGAGACAGCGTCTTGCTCTGTCACTCAGCCTGGAGTGCGATGGTGTGAACATGGCTCACTGCAGCCTCAAACTTCTAAGCTCAAGTAGTTTTCCCACCTCAGCCTCCCAAGTAGCTGGAATGACAGGTGCATGCCACCACACCTGGCTAATTTTTTGATGTTTTCTGGGGATAAAATAAGAAAGTGAGTTATGTAGAGATAGAAGTCTCGCCATATTGAACAAGCTGATCTCGAACTCTTGGGCTTGAAGCCTCCCATTTTGGCCTCGGAAAGTGGTGGGATTACCAATGTGAACCACTGCCCTGGCCTGTTTTCTGCTTTTAATACTTGGTTCTTCTTCCAGATTGTCTTTTTAGCCTCGCCTTTGCTCTGTCTTACCTTGGTCATATAGTCTTATTTCTATTTGCCAATCTAAGCTATTTAGGTCCTTACCTAGGGTCTTTGAGGCAACATTTCCTTTCCTGAGTGTTTGCTCCACATCACCACAACCACTGTTTTTTAAAAACTCCCCCTTTAGTGGAATCCATAATCTCAATATGGAATATTCCTGAACTTGCTTCTCTCCCTTTAGACATATCTTGACTCCACTGACTTGCTTTTTCTCTGTCTATGTATATATACACATATATGTGTCCCTTTTCTTTCCATACCAAACCTTCTAACTAGCAATTCCACTGCCTCTCAAAATGATTATATACACACATGCTCTGGTCCTGTCCAAGCTGGTTTTAGGGCAAAGTTTTATATATTCCAGCCTATGATAAAGATCTCTCTTCATAGATAATAAAAATTATATGGAACTTTTCAATTTGCATACTCATTTCACAGTCTAGTAGTTCTTTTTACTCTTTTTTACTCATGGACATTAAAACATATTTTTGAATCTAGTATACTCCTTAAAAAGACTCCAACTGTAATATGAAATGAATCTAAACTAAGTATTCTCTTCCAATACCTTGCCATTTTCTTTTAATTATAAATATTCCTACATTACTAGTTTATAAAGTGATTCTAAATGATTTCTAAATATTAATTATGGTCCTGATATAGTCTTAGTCAACTTAATTTTATAGTTAATCATATAGTTTAATAAGAAAGTATTGAGATTAAAAAATGGCAAAGACAACAGTAAATCAAGTTTTATTTATTTTCCTTCCTTTTTTGAGTTTTTCTTATTTATTTGCTTTGATGAGCCAAACATCTCTTTCATACGTTTGTAATATTTTTTCAGTTTTAGTAGGTTTTTGAAACCTAATCATCTTTTAAATGTTGACTTTCTTCAGTTTCCCATACCAACACCTCTTCTCATGTTATATTCTCATGGATGATCCATCCACTCCTGTGACAGTGACTATTATCCACATACTAATGAATCTCATGCTGGCAACAGCAATGCAAACAAAATAAAAACTATCATGAAAGTTACATTCTATTTAGTGACAGCATATATCAGTTGGTGAAAAGCACTACAGAAAATAAAACAAGTTAAGGTCCTAACAAGGAGTCACGGTACTATTTTAAGTAAGTTGTCACTGAAGGCCTCACTAATAAGGTAGAATTTAGGCTAAAACCTGAATGAAATAAGAAAGTGAGTTATATAGATTTCTGAGGGTATACATTCAATACAGAAAGGAAAGATAACACAAAGGCCCTCAGGTAGGCACATGCCTTGCAGGTTTGAGAAAAATTAAGACTAGGTTGATGGATGCAAGGTGAGTAAAGACAGTGAATTAGTTAAGGCAATAAAATGGGGCAGTCATCTAGATCCTAGCAAGACATTGTAAGGACTTGGTCCCTTACTGTAAGTGCAATGGAGAAGCCATCTCAGAATTTTCGGTAAGAGCTAAGATTATACCACTGCACTTCAGTCTGGGTGACAGAGCTAAACCCTAGCTCATAAAAATAAAAAGAAATGCAACATATAATTTCCAAAATTCACGCAAAGTCATATACTATGATCTTGATTTACAAAGGCATGCCTATGGCTATGTACGCACATAGGTTTTTATAATGAGTAAACAGCTAGATGGAGGTTCTGAAATATTTTGAATTTGTCTTATTCAAGTAAACTTCTAGAAAGTGATTTGTCAATTCTAGTTTACTCATTTTTCCCACTAACCTGAGAAAAAGTAATTTCACCATTATATATTTTGAAGTACTTAGAATAAAAATATTTAGTTATTGAATGTAAATATTTTATAAGTAAACATTTAAATTTTTGTCCCAGTAATATATACTGGTAATCCTAATGAATTACTTAAAAATTTATTTATTTGTCTACTTATACACTCATATGAAAAAACTGAATCAATGAAATGTATATCGAGTGCCTATGATGTGCCAGACATTGTGGTTCCCTGTTGTCACAGACTTGTTGTCTGCGAAGGTTGATAGATACTAATACAATTGCCATACAATTTAATATAAAGTCATATTATTAAATGCAGTGCAAGTAAAGGTACATGGTGCTATAATACTGTATAATAGGGAAATTTAACCTAAAGCCAGAGGTTTCTGGAAAGGCTTTTATTAGATTTTCTCTTCATAAAGAAGATAATTTTTATATTCTAAGTTACATTGATGGTATTTCTGTTCATTTGGCCACCTAAACTTTTATTTTATAATCATCATTGATGTTGTCTTCTCCCAAGACTTCTCTTATCTCCAATCAGTTACTACATTTTATCCTTCTTTTGACCAATGTCTTGCACATCGTGACGTTTTTTTACATTTCCATTGTTGCTACTCACAATTATGAGCTATTGTCTTAGAGTTGGACAATTTTAATATTTCTGCTTATACCATTTTTACTCTCCAAAACTTTCTGATCATCAAGGCCAGAGGAGTCTTTCTCAAATTACTTCAGTGTCTATATATTCTATATGTAGAATATATAGAAAAGGTTCCTTATATTCAGTGTCTACCCACCTTTGCAATGTACCCCCTAACTCACTGGATTCAAAACATTGGTCCTCAGATCACCTGGGAGAGCATTTGCAACAAAAAGTTTTCCGGGATCCCCATTCCAGACATCCTGAATCAAAAACTCTGGAAATGGGACCCAGAATTTTAATATTAATAAAAACACCCCAGAAGATTTTGATGTGTAATAAAAGCTATTGTCTCAATACACCTTTCCAGACCTATCTCACTCTTTTATCCTACATCTAAACAGGACTATAGATGTTCTAGCTGTTCCTGAAATATTATTTGTCTTTCCTGTTTCTTTGTACATATCATACTATTATTTCTACTTAGAATGTCATCTCCTGATATGTCTTCCAATTACAGTCTTAATTTTAAAGGTTTTATTTCAGATCTACTTCTTCCATTGTGCTCTTGGACTTCTCCCAAGCTAGAATTGATTTCTCACTCTCTGAGAACTCCTGAAACTTTTCTTTTAAAGCCCTTATACCTTATGTTAGAATGAAATGCATCACCTCCATTAGACCCTAGTCACATAATGACATTTGCTTAGAGAATCTGTATGCACTATAATTCTTAGCTCAGTTACTTGAGCATAGATATAGAATATACTTGTTGAAAAGATGAAACTACTTTCACTAATCTGCAAATAATAAAATTACCTGTGAATACATTGCTATTAAGATAATAAGATAACTCCTTTGGAACTCCAAAATTATTAAAATATACAATGGAAACCTATGGTTTCTATAAATATATAGATATATAGAAATACAAATATATGAACTCATGGCTCCTATATATTCTGTTATTAATAGAGAATCTATACTGTTTTCTGATTTGCTCAATTTTGCTTCACACTCTGACTTACAAGCCACCCATTTTACAATAGTAAAGATAATATGCCTTTACAGAAGCAATGCTTATGATACTATGCTGGGAATCACTGAGACAACATCACTAAAACATAAAGCTTCTTGGCACTTCTTCAAGTAGATCTTCTGAAGATCACTTCCAAAATTTGATTATTTTTAACATGTTTTCATCTAGTGAACTAATTCACATCATGGACTAAAATCCCCAAAAAAAGAGACAGAAAAAGCTCTGCTATAAAATTAATAGAATGATTATTAAAACTTCAAAAAGGTTTTGATTTATACAAAAACAAATGTTTCATTGATTAGATAAAATTAATTTTCTGTTAATAAATGTGGCTTAATGTCAATGAGTTATTAAAAAATAAGGCTTTTAAAGTAGAATATGTCCTAGATTTATGTACTAGAAGTAATAAGGTATTTTATGCTTGGCAGGACAAATGTGAACCAACAGGTAAATTTGATCATAATTCTAGGGCCTCAGGAAGTTTGACAAGCTTATGAGAGATTGTTCCTTTGAAACAGTAAAAATTTAAATAAAAATGAAATATGGTTTCCATAGCATTGAAGCTATGCTTTCTCTATGTGTGTGTTTTTCATCACATTACTAACTCACTTTTGTCATGAAAGATATATATTTCCGAGGAATGTGAAATAGGTTTTATATCCCTTCTGGATCCCTCCTTCTGTCTCCTCTCCTTGGTGCCTTTATTTTTCTGCTGTCAGCTTGATGCCTTTGTTTTTCTGCTATTCAAGGTATTCTGCTATGGTAATCCTCTTCTTTCTTGCCCAGACTTGAACCACTTTCATATGTCAAAAGTATTCCATTTTTTAAGGAGTCATTTAAATAAGTGCTTCTCAAACTTTAATGTGCATATGACTCACTTGGCGTCTTGCTAAAATGCATATTTTCATTGAGTAGTGCTGGGTTGGGGCCTGCAATTTGACATTTATAACAAGCTCCATGGTGATGTCCATGCCTGCTAATTTTGGAGTAGCTTGAGTAGTAAGGTTTTAGAGGGCAAACCTATTTCAATCAACTAAATATTTGTTATCTGATAATAGCTGAAGTTTTATCATCAATAATTCATATATAAATATAAAATAGAAATTTATTTTATTTTATTTTGTTGGGGAAAAATATGTACCTATGTACTTTAGGCTCTGGGATACATGTGCAGATCATGCAGAATTGTTGCATAGGTACATATATGGCAATGTGGTTTGTGTCCTCCATCCCCTGTCTCCTATATCTGGCATTTGTCCCCATGTTATCACTCCCCAACCTCTCCACCCCCTGTTATCCCTCCCCTACTGCCCCCCAACAGACCCCAGTGTGTGATGCTCCTTCCCTGAGTCCACGTGTTCTCATTGTTCAACACCCACCTATGAGTGAGAACATGCGGTGTTTGATTTTCTGTTCTTGTGTCAGTTTGCTGAGAATGATGGTTTCCAGATTCATCTATGTCCCTACAAAGGACACAAACTCATCTTTTTGATGGCTGCATAATATTCCATGGTGTATATGTGCCACATTTTCCCTGTCCAGTCTATCAATAGGCATTTGGGTTGGTTCCAGGTCTTTACTATTGTAAACAGTGCCACAATGAACATATGTGTGCAGTGTCTTTATAATAGAACGATTTATAATCCTTTGGATATATACCCAGTAATGGGATTGCTTGGTCACATGGAATTTCTATTTCTCGGTCCTTGAGGAATTGCCATATTGTCTTCCACAATGGTTGAACTAATTTACACACCCACCAACAGTATAAAAGTGTTCCTATTTCTCCACATCCTCTCTAGCATCTGTTGTCTCCAGATGTTTTAATGATTGCCATTTTAACTAGTGTGAGATGGTATCTCAATGTGGTTTTCATTTGCATTTCTCTAATGACCAGTGATGAGCATTTTTTCATATGTTTGTTGGCAGCATAAATGTCTTCCTTTGAAAAGTATATTTTCATATCTTTCACCCACTTTTGAATGAGTTTGTTTTTTTCTTGTGCATCTGCTTTAGTTCTTTGTAGATTTTGGATATTAGCCCTTTGTCAGATGGGTAGATTGCAAAATTTTTTTCCCATTCTGTTGCTGGTTCACTGTGATGATTGTTTCTTTTGCTGTGCAGCAACCCTTAAGCTTAATTAGTTCCCACTTGTCTATTTTGGCTTTTGTTGCCATTGCTTTTGGTGTTGTAGTCATGAAGTCTTTGCCTATGCCTGTGTCCTAAATGGTTTTGCCTAGGTTTTCTTCTAGGGTTTTTATGGTGTTAGGTCTTATGTTTAAATCTTTAATCCATCTGGAGTTAATTTTAGTGTAAAGTGTAAAGAAAAGTTCTAGTTTCAGCTTTCTCCAAATGACTAGCCAGTTTTCCAAACACCATTTATTAAACAGGGAATCCTTTTCCCATTGCTTGTTTGTATCAGGTTTGTCAATGATCAGATGGTTGTAGATGTGTGGCGTTACTTTCGAGGCCTCTGTTCTGTTCCATTGATCTATGTCTCTGTTTTGGTACCAGTACCATGTCATTTTAATTGCTGTAGCCTTGCAGTATAGTTTGAAGTCAGGTAGCATGATGCCTCCAGCTTTGTTCTTTTTCTTAGGATTGTCTTGGCTATGTGGGCTCTCTTTTGGTTCCATATAAAGTTTAAAGTGTTTTTTTCCAGTTCTGTGAAGAAGGTCAATGGTAACTTGATGGGGATAGCATTGATTTCTAATTCAAAAACTTCCTGGATGTCTCATGTTTAAAAACTTCCAGATGAATGTTAAAATTATTTTCCCAAGCTTCAAGAATCCTATTGGGATTTCAATCTGAATTACAGTAAACTTGTATTTGAGTTTTGAAAAACTTGGCATGTTCATAGTATTTAGTCTTCCTATCCTTGAACATGTTATTCTTCTACATTTGTGTAAATCTTGTACCTCTCCCGGTAAAGTTTTGTAATTTTGTTCAGATAATTTTTATTATTTCTGATCATTTTGTGTATTATATTGCCTTGTATGTGAATCTTATTTTGGCCTACACTATTTTCTAACTACTTATGATCAGTTTTTAGGAAATCTCTTTAGTCTGTTCATACATTTTGCATATAGACACTTCACTGAACTTTTTCATTAGTTCTAATGTTTTATATAGAATTTTTTAGATTTTCTATGTGCCTATTTCTCATTACATATGTTGGTATTTTTACACCAGTATTAAACAATTATACTGATGTAGCATGGTTGTCTTGTTACTGATTTTATTATAATGTCTCCAGTGTTTCACTATTATGAATGATATTTGTTATTGTTTTTAGTTGAACATAATAATATTAAGGAACTATTGTTTCATGCTCAGTCTTTTGAAAAACTAATGCTTTTTTAAAAAACTGAGAAATAGTTGCTGAAATTCAGAAAATGCTTCTATGGACATCTATTGGGATAATTGTATAACTTAGTTTTCTTTTGACCTATGGATGTGATATACTAAGAGACTTTCTATTGTAGTCATTTTGATATTCTTGGAATAAGATAGGTTGGTGATATTATCTTCATTTTATTTTTCCATATTTTATTTGCCTAGTAATTTATTTAGGACTTTTTGAATTTTAAATGAATCAGTCCTTAAATTACCTGTGCTATATTTGACAAGATTTTATATCAAGGTTCTATTAGCTTCAAGAAACCATTCCACTATGTGATTTTTTAAATTGAATAATTATGTATCCTTGAAAATCTTAAAAAAATGTAAATAATCTTAGGGAATTTGTACATAGTGTTCCAATAGAATATTAGCTGCAAGAAGCTTATTTTCTATTTTCTCTACTATTTTTCCCCTGTGTCTGGTACAGGGTAAATATTCAGTAAATATTTATTGAATGAATGTGAAGTAATGAATAGACTCCTCAGGCATTTCTTGGATTTGTTTGGAAAGTTTCTTTTTGTTCCAATTTATCTCATATTTTGCTTTACAAAGGCATTTTAAGGCATCACATAGACACACACACGCGTGTGCACTCTCTCTTTCTCTCACACACACACGCACACACACACCTACCTCAAAAAAATTATTTTTTACAAATAGGATTGCATCAAACTAAAAAGCTTCTGCACAGCAATGGAAGCAATCAACAAAGTAAAGAGAGAGTCCACAGAATGGAAGAAAATATCCCCACAAGGAATTAATAACCAGAATATATAAGGAGCTAAATCTCCCTGGCAAAATAATAATTCTATTAAAAATGGACAAAAGATGTTAGTAAATGTTTCTCAAAATAAGACATACAAATATACAAAAGGTATGTGGAAATATGTTCAACATCACCAATCATTGGAGAAAATGCAATTTAAAACCACAGCATAATATGATCTCATTCCAGATAGAATGGCTTTTATCAAAACAACAGGCAATAACTAAAGGAGTACACTGGAATTTTTGTAACACAAAGAATAAATGTTGAGGTGATGAATATCTCATTTACCCTGATGTGATTATTATGCATTACATGCCTTTATCAAAATATTTTACATAACCCATACATACATACACCTATTATGCACCCACATTTTTTAAAGACAGGCAATAATAGATACCGAAGAGGAGGTGGAGAAAGGGTAACCTTTGTACACTGTTGGTAGGAATGTTAAGTAGTTCAGCTGCTATAGAGAACAGTATTGATATTCCTCAAAAAACTAAAAATAGAACTATTGTATGATCCAGCAATCTTACTGCTGTGTATAATATATACAAAATAAAGGAGGGTGTCAAATAGATATCTGCACTCCCACGTTTATTGCAGGTCTATTCAAAATAGCCAAGATAGGGAATCGACCTAAGTGTTCACTAAAAGATGAATGGAATAAAAAATGTGATAAATATACACAATAGAATTCAGCCTTAAAAAGAAAGGGAAATCTATTATTTACAGCAGCATGGATGAAATTAGAGGAAATTATGTTAATTAAAATAAGCCAGCCAGAGCAAAACAAATATTGTGTGTCCTCACTCATGTGTGGAAGCTAAAAACTTATTGAACTAATAGAGATAGAGAGTAGAAAGATGGTTACCAGAGGCTGGGAAAGGTAATGCTTAAGGGAAAATAAAGAGGGGCTGGTTAATGAGTACAAAAATCCAGTTAGGTTGAAAAAGTAAGATAGAGTGTTTGATTGTACAATAGGGCGACTGCAGATAACAATAACATTCTACATATTTCAAAATAACTAGGAGAGTGAAATCAAGACATTCCTAACACAAAGAAATGATAAATACTTGAGTTGATAGCTTTTCTACTTTCCCTGATTTGATCATTATACATTGTATGCTGGTATACAAAATATCACATGTAAAACTATTATGTATTTATAAAAATAAAATAAATTTTTAAATGTAAAAAAATATTTTTAGAAAAGTAAAGTGTAGATGTTACTAGAAAAACCATATATTTTACTTAAATTTCTAACTGATATTAAGGAAAATTTTTAAAATTTTGTGTTTTCTATTTTTAAAAGTTATGAATAGGCTGAAAATTATATTTTAAGAAAATGTTCAAGTTAGCATTTCAATGTTTCAGTGATAGACATAATGAATTGTTAAAGTCTTAAACTGAACATGTAGTTCATTCTGAGGGAAAAAGCTAAAAGCGGTTTCTTTTCTAAGTCTCTTAATACTTTCCAGACTATATATAAATATATAATTAATTTTATATATAATTTTACATATAATTAAAGTAGCATGTCCTCAGCAAAATAATATGTTAATTTATGTTAACTATTAAATACGATGTTAATTATGTTAATACTCAAGTGACTTGAGGATTCTGGTCTTATAGATCAATGATCTATGGTATATTTCACAGATACAATATACCAATTATTTATTTGACCCTGGATAATATGGTGTACTTCCAAACATAAGGAAGCTGTAATTGAAAAGTAGAGCAACCAAAAAATAAAATAAACCTACAATGCCCTCTGTTGATGAACTAGAGAATATGTGATAAGAAAGAAAATTTTCAACTATTTGTGTTTCTTTATTTTTATTTCAGTTTAATTACGTTTTTGTGTCTGAATTTGATTTCATGGGTGAACTTCTTATGTTCTGTTTTTATATCAGTCAGTTCAAAATTATGTAAGTTAATAGGGAAAATGTGAAAACATTAATAGTTAATGTATTGCATCCTGTTGCATGGCCTTGAGGAGGCATGATGTAGTTTGACCTTGTTCTGGGAGAATAGCAATAGAGAAGAATCCTTTTAGACAATTTCAATGAAGGTGTTTGAAGAAGAAAATAGGTAGAATCCTAAAAAAAAAAAAACCAGATGGTTATTCTCCTCCTCTTTTTCTCTAATTTTCAAATATCAGCAAAAGTTCTCACAACTAAGCAAGTTCCTTGCAATTTATTGGCAAAAATAGGAGTTGGTGTCCTGAGACTAAATCCAAATCCCCTTATAAAGAAGGTTGATAGATATCCACAAAGATTGAAAAATATCCTCACAATACTCTTATTCTTTTTCTCCTTAGTATTATACCATAAATTTTGATTGGGCATATTGGCTACTTAGAATAAATATAGTATTTCTTAGCTTCCTTTGCAGTGAGCTTTGGCCATGTTGACTATACTCTCACCAGTAAAATGACAGTAGCATCATAAACAATGTTTGGCAAATGTCCTTAAAAGGGAGGAGACATGTTCTTTACTTTTTCCACAAGTATAGTAGCTGAGATCAGTTCAGCAAACATTTTGGACAATGAAGTTGAAGATATATGTTGAGGATGGCAAAGAAACAGTATATAACAAATCTAAATTCCCCAGTCGATTTATGAATTCCTCTTCCATGGGCTGGACTGCCTGTCCCATAATCAACTATATTGTTTTTTTAAGTTATTGCTATTTTGAATCTCTGCTACAGCTAAACTTAAACCTAAATGAAAAATAAAGATTATTAGGGTAACGATTTTCAAAAAGACTATGAGTGGGGTCCTCTCAAACTGCATGTGAGTACCCTTTAAGACAACCAACCAAGATTGCTACTTACATACTTGAAAAACTGAAAGGTACACAAGGACAAAATGACACTAGCAATCATAATGAAGTTATAGAATTAAATTTTTCAACTACTTATGAACACATTGACATATTTAAAATGCTTGTAAAATGCTGCCAAGGTGTCTTCACTTATTCATTTTCTCTGCACAGGAACACAAAACTAAAACTATATAAGAAGTAGCGATTCTCTGCTATTTGAAGATAAATATATGTAGGCAGTATAATGAGGGAAACTGGAATCAGGAGATCAGGTTCCTAGTTAACTAGTTCTGACAGCTTAGTCAAAGCAATTAAATAATCTACGCCACCTTCCTCAAATGCAAAATGGTAATTACACCTGTCCTACCTGCTACAGAGGGTTGTTGGGAAAATTAAATGAAATCATGTACAGGAAGATGCTTTGTAAAGCATAGAAATAATAAATGTAAGGGCATGAACTTACTGTACAGATAACTGGAGGCAGCAGACAGTTTTCATAAATAAATTTTCCATGTAACAAAATATGTTCATCTAACTCTCATTATCATGAAAAACACTGTAAATAACTCAACTATAATGTAAATATTACATATATTCAAACACCAACTTGAAAATATTCACCGAGCTGCCTCCCAGTATTTGATAGTGAGATGCAAATGACTAATGAATCAGATATTTTCAAATTTAACATTGTTTTTTCCAGGTTTATTGATGTGTGGTCGACAAAATTTGTATATATTAAATGTATAACAACGTGATTTGATATGCATGTGCATTGAGTAATAATTGCCACAATCAAATTAACTAACACATGTCACCACACATGGTTACTATTTCTGCCAGTGTGTATGTGTGTGTGTGTGAAGTGAGGGCAGTTAAGCTCTGCTGTCCTAGTAATATCAAGTAAACAATACAGTATCATTAATTATAGTAACAATGTTGTACATTAGATCCTCAGAAATTATTCATCTCATCACTGAAAATGTGTATCCTAAAATCTACCCAATTTCCCCATCCCCAGTTCCTGGCAACCACCCTCTTAATGCATCCAGGTTCTCCATTATGCTAAGTGAAATAAGTCATGTAAATATCTATGTTGTCTCAGATGGAATCTTAGAAATAAGCTAATTTCTATGTTCTCATGGATGGCAAGATTTCCTTCTTTTTATGGCTGAGTAATATACCACGTGTGTGTACATGTGTATATAGTATGTGTATATATATACCATACACCATATTTTCTTGAACATGTCATTCATTGACAGACACTCAGGTTGTTTTCATATCCTGTCTATTGTGAACAGTGCTACAACCATAGAAGTGCAAATAACTCTTTGAGATATTAATTGTATATGTACCCAGAAATGAGATTCCTGGATCATAAGGTAGTTCTATTTTTAATTTTTTGGCATAATGACTGTGCTAATTTCCACTGCTACTAACTGTGTACAGGGCTCCCTTCTCTTTATACTCTTGCCAACACTTGTTATCTCTGGTCTTTTTGATAATAGCCATCCTAACATGTGTGAGATGATATTTCATTATGGTTTTGACTTTCATTTCTCTGATTATTAGTGACATTGAGCACCTTTTCATATATTGGTTGACCACTTCTATGTCTTCTTTGGAAACATGTTTATCCATGTTCTTTGCCCATATTTTAATCAGGTTGTTTTTTTTGCTACTTAATTGCATGAGCCCCTTACATATTTTGGACATTAATCTCATAGGAGATAGTTTATGGTTTGCAAACATTTTCTCTCATTCCGTAGGTTGCCTCTTTATTCTGTTATTTCCTTTGTTATGCAGAAGATTTTTTAGTTTGATGTAATCTCACTTGTTTTTTGTTTTTGGATTTTTTTTCTTTTGTTACCTGTGCTTTTGGTGTCATAGCCAAATAAACATTTTCAAACTCATTGTCACAGAGCTTTCTCTCTATGAATTTTTCTACAAATTTTATTGTGTCACATCTTAAATTTAAGTCTTTAATATATTAGAGTTAATTTTTGTATATTGTATAAGATAAGGGTCCAGTTTATTCTTTTGTATGTAGATATCCAGTTTTACCAACACCATTTTTTGAAGAGACTATCACGTCCCTACTGTGTGTTCCTGATACCCTCAAAGATTAGTTGACCGTATACGCATGAGTTTAGTTTGGGACAATCAATTCTGTTTCATTGGTCTCTGTGTATTTTTTTTTTTACTGAAATTATCACATTCTTTTTATTACAATAGCATTTTAATAAACTTTAAAATCAAGAAATGTGAGGCTTCTCGCTTTGTTTCCCTTTCTCAAGATTGCTTTTGTTTTTTTGAGTCATTTGTTACATACAAACATGAGGGTTGATTTCTCTTTGTGAAAAAAGCTTTGGGAGTTTTGTAGGAATTGTACTGAATCTGTACATACTCTTGTATAATGTAGGCATTTTGTTAATATTAAGCCTTTCAATCAATAAACATGGAATATATTTACATTTACTTGTGTCTTCAATTTTTATCAATATCTTATAGTTTTCAATATATAAATCATTCATCTCCTTTTTAAAATTTATTCCTAATTTTTAAAACATTTTTGAAGATTTATTTTATTGAAATGAATCTGAACTTAACATGAAAGTATAACTGATTTCAGTTCTATATTTTTATTCTTTTTTATTTATTTTTTTTGAGACAGAGTCTCATTCTGTCACCCAGGCTGGAGTGCAGTGGTACTGTCTCAGCTCATTGCAACCTCTACCTCCCAGGTTCAAGCAATTTTCCTGCCTCAGCCTCCCAAGTAGCTGGGATTACAGGCATGTGCCACTGCACCCAGCTAATTTTTGTATTTTTCATAGAGACGGGGTTTCACCATCTTGGCCAGAGTGGTCTCGAACTCCTTATCTTGTGATCCACCCACCTTGGCCTCCCAAAGTGCTGGGATTATAGGCTTGAGCCACCGTGCCCAGCTATTCTTTGTTTTTGTTTGTTTGTTTGTTTGTTTTGTAGGTACATGAGCTATTTTGATACAGGCATGAAATATGAAATAATTACATTATGGAGAATGGGGTTTCCATCCAAGCATTTGTCCTTTGCGTTAAAAACAATTCAATTATATTTTAAAGCTATTTTAAATGTACAATTAAATTATTATTGATGATATCACTCTGTTATACTATTAAATAATAGGTCTCATTCATTCTTTCTATTTTTTTTGTACCTATTAAGCACCCCCAACTCCTCCCAGTGCGTCTTCTACCTTTTGCATCTTTTGATAACAATTCATCTACTCACTATGTCAAGGAATACAATTGCTTTTAATTTTAGATGCTACAAATAAGGGAGAACCTGTGATGTTTGTCTTTCTGTGCCTGGCTTATTTCTCTTAACATAATGATCACCATTTTGATCCATATTATTGCAAATAACAGAATCTCATTATTTTTACAAGATTACTTCATTGTATATATGTACTAGATTCTCTTTATCTATTCATCTACTGACACACACATAGGTTGCTTCTAAGTCATGACTACTGGGTATAGTGCTGGAACAAACATGGGAGTGCAGATACCTTTTCAATATACTCATTTACTTTATTTCAGTATATAATCAGCAGTGGAATTACTGGATACTCCAAACCCTTCTCCACAGTGGTTGTAGTAATTTACATTCCCATCAACAGTGTACAAGGCTTCCCTTTTCTCCAACTCCTCACCAGCATTTGTTATTGCCTATCTTTTGAATGTAAGCCATTTTCACTAGAATAAGATGATATTTCATTGAAGTTTTGATTTGCATTTCTCTGATGATCAATGATGAGCACCTTCTCATAAGCCTGTTTGCCATTTGTATATCTTCTTTTGGAAATATTTATTCAAATATTGAGCTCATTTTTGATTGAATTATTAGATTTTTTCCTATAGAGTTGTTTGAGCATTTTATACATTCTTGTGAGATGGGTAGTTTGCAAATATTTTCTCCCATTGTGTGGGTTGTCTCTTTACTTTGATGATTGTTTTCTGTGCTGTCCAGAAGCTTTCTAAGTTGATTGGACCCCATATGTCCATTCTTGGTTTGGCTGCCTGTGATTGTGGGATATTACTCAAGATATTTTGCCCAGAAAAATGTCCTTGAGATTCTTCCTCAAGTTTTCTGGTAGTATTTTTATAGCTCGAGGTCTTAGATTTAAATCTTTAATTCATTTTCATTTGATTTTTGTATATGGTGAGAGATAGACAGTGCTCAGTTTTGTTCTTCTGTAAATGGATATCCAGTTTTCCTGGCACCATTTATTGAAGAGACTTTTTCTTAGTGTATGTTTTTGGCACCTTTGTCAAACATGAGTTTACTGTGGGTGAGTGGATATGTTTCTGGGTTTTCTCTTCTGTTTCCTTTATCTATGATTCTGTTTTTATGACAGTGTCATGCTGTTTTGGTTATTACAGCTATGTAGAAAAATTTGAAGTCAGATAGTATGATTCTTCCAGCTTTGTTCTGTTTGCTTAGGATAGTTTTGACTATTCTGGATCTTTTAAGGTTCTATACAAATTTTAAGATTATTTTTTGTATTTTTGTGAAGAATATCATTGGTATTTTTATAGGGGTTTCATTGAATCTCTAGATTGCCTTGGAAAGTGTGGACATTTTAACAATATTCTTCCAATCCATGAACATGAAACATCTTTGAATTTTTTGGTGTCCTCTTCAATTTTTTATCAGTGTTTTATAATTTCATTATAGATTTTTTTTACTTCTTTGGTTATTTCCTAGATATTTAATTTTATTTGTGGCTTTATAAATAAGTTTTTTTTTTATTTCTTTTTTTAGATTGCTCAATGTTGGCATATAGAAATGCTACTCAGTTTTGTATGTTGATTTTGTATCCTGCAACATTACTGAATTTGTTTATCAGTTACAAAAGTTTGTGGTGGAGTCTTTAGGTTTTTCCAAATATAAAATCATATCACCTGCAAACAAGCATGATTTGACTTATTTCATTCCAATGTGAATAATTTTTATTTCTTTCTCTTGTCCAATTGTTCTAGCTAGGACTTCCAGTCCTATGTTAAATAACAGTGGTGATGTTGGCAACCTTATTGTGTTCCAGATCTTACAAAAGAGGCTTTTAGTTTTTTCCAATTCAGTATGATATTAACTGTGGATCTTTAATATGTGGGTTTTATTAAGAGGTATGTTCCTTCTATCCCCAGTTTTTTGAGGGTTTTTATCATGAAGGGATGTTGAATTTTATAAAATGTTTTTCAGCATCAGTGAAAATGATCATAGTGTTTTGTCTTTCATTATGTTAATAAAATGCATCACATTTATTGATTTGCATATGTGGAACAATCATGACAAACCTGGGATAAATTCCACTTGCTCATGATGAATGATCTTTTTAATATATTGTTGAATTCAGTTTGCTAGTATTTTGTTGAGGATTTCTGTATCAATATTGATCAGAGATATTGGCCTACACATTTCTTTTTCACGTGTCTTCGGTTTTTCCATCAGGATAATTCTGGCCTTGTAGAACTAGTTTGAAAATTCTCCTTTCTCCTCTATATTTTAGAATACTTTGGATAGAACTAGTATTTGTTTTTTTCAAATGTTTGGTAGAATTCAGCAGTGAAGCCATTGGGTCCTGAGCTTGACTTTACTGGGACACCTTTATTAAGGCTTCAATCTCATTACTTGTTGTTGGTCTGTTGAGGTTTTAGATGTCTTTCTGGTTCAATGTTGGTAGGCTATAAATGTCTAGGAATTTATTCATGTTCTCTAGATTTTCAAATTTACTAGCATATAGTAGCTCAAAGTGGCTACTAATGTTTCTTTGAATTTGGGCAGTATATATTGTAATATCTTTCATTTCATCTCTGATTTTATTTATTTGGGTCTTCTCTCTTTTTTTCTTAGTCTGCTTAAGTTTGTCAATTTTGTTTAACATCTTAAAAAACAACTTTGTTTTGTTGATCTTTTGTATTGTTCCCTTCATTTCAATTTTTCCTTTGAAATTTTTCTAAGTTCAGATCTTACTTTTTCTTTTAAAGTTAATTTTTGTTTTGGTTTGCCCTGACCTTTCTAGTTCTCTAAATTGCAATATTAGGTTATTAATTGAACATCTTTCCTCTTTTTTGATTTAGGCACACATAGCAATAAATTTTCCTCTTATACTGCTTTTACTCTAGCTCATATGTTTTGGTATGTTGTGTTTCCATTATCATTTGTTTCAAGAAATTTTTCAATTTCTTTATTGACCCACTTGTCATTCAGAAGTGTATTTTTAAAATTCCATGCATCTACATAGTTTCAAATATACCTCTTTTTACTGATTTCCAGTTTTATTCCATTGTGATCAGAGAAGATGCTTGATATTATATCATTTTTGAATGATTTAAACTTGTTTTATGACCTGAAATATTATCTATCCTTGAGAATGATTAATGTGCTGAGGAAAACAATTTGTATTCTGCAGCTGTTAGATGAAATGTTTTGTAAATATCTATTAAATCCATTTGGCTTATAGTACAGATTGAGTCTGATGTTTCTTTGTTGATTTTCTGTCTTCAAGATATGTCCAATGCTAAAAGTGGAGTGTTGAAGTCTCAGCTATTGTTATATTGGGGCCTATCTCTCTCTTTAGCTCTAATAATACTTATTTTATATATCTGGGTGTTCCAGTGTTGGGTGCATATATATTTAAACATGTTATATCCTCTTGCTGAATTTATCTCTTTATGATTACATAGTGACTTTCTTTGTCTCTTCTTATACTTTTTGCTTTGACATGTACTTTGTCTAATACAAGTATAACTCCTGCTTTTTTAAGGTTTCATTGGCTTGGAATATCTTTTCCCATCCCTTTATTTTAAGTGTATGTATGTTTTTATAGGTGAATTGTGTTTCTTCTAGGTAACAGGTTACTGGGTCTTGGTTTTCATACCCGTTCAGTCACTCTGTCTTTTATTTTGAAGGTTTAGTCCATTTACAGTCAATGTTATTATTTATTCATAAGTAAAGACTTACTCCTGCCATTTTGTTATTAGTTTTCTGGTTGTTTTGTGGGCTTTTCTTCCATTTTTCTTTCTTTCCTATATTTAATGAAGGTGATTTTCTCTGGTGATATGAGTTAGTTTCTCACTTTTTATATTTTGTGCATTTACACTATGCTTTTGCTACAAGTTACCATAAGGCTTCAAACACTAACTTATAACCCATTATTTTAAGCTGATAGAAACATCACACTCTTTGTATTAAAAAAAAAGACTAATAAAATCTGTTAGCCCTTACTTTGTCTCCCCACTTTTTAGCTTTTGTTGTACCTATTTATTTCTCACTATATTCTCTGTGTCTCAAGAAGTTGTTCTAGTTATTATTTTGATGAGTTAATCATTTAGTCTCTCAATTAGGATAAGCGTAGTTTACACATCACAGTTATAGTGTTATAATATTCTGTTTCTCTGTGTGTTTATTATTCCCAGTGAGTTTTTTACTTTCAGATGATTAGTTTTGCTCTTTAACATTCTTTTGTTTTTGATTGAAGGGCTTCCCTTAGAATTTCCTGTAGGACAGATTTGGTGTTAATAAAATTCCTCAGCTTTTGTTTGTCTGAAAAACTATTTCTCCTTCATGTTTGAAGACTATTTTCACTGGATATATTATTCTGGGTAATTATTTTTTTCTTTCAGTGCTTTAAATATATCATACCACTCTCTTCTGGCATATAAGATTTCCACTGAACAGTCAGCTGCCAGATGTATTGAAGCACTATTTTATGTTGTTTTTTCCTTTTCCTTTGATGATTTTAAAATCCTCTTTTATCTTTGACTTTTGGGAGTTTTATTACTAAATGCCTTCAGGTAGTCTTCTTTGGGTTATACCTGCTTGGTGTTCAGTAACCTTATTGGATTTGGATATTGGTATCTTTCTCTAGGTATGGGACGTTTCCTGTTATAATCCCTTTGAACAACTGTCTGCCATTATCTCTTTCTCTATCTCCTTTTTAAGGCCAATAAGTTTTAGATTTGCCTGTTTTAGGCTATTTTCTAGATCCTGTAGGTGTACTTCATTGCTTTTTATTCTTTTTTCTTTTGTCCCCCCTGTGTATTTTCAAATAGACTATCTTTAAATTCCCTAACTCTTTCTTCTGCTTTATTAATTCTGCCATTAAAGATTGATGCATTCTGCAGTATACCAATTGCAATTTTCAGCCCCAGAATTTCTGCTTGATTTTTTTCATCGCCATAGTAACCACCACAGTCAGGAATTTACTAAGTATCATCTTAGTCCAGGTTGTCTCAGAATCTCACTCAAACCTCTCAAGGTAGTATCTCAGTATTGTTGCTGGCTATATAGGGGCCAAGAGCTCCTCAGTTAGAAAGTGATGAATGATGCCAGGACTAGATCCTTCTCTTTAGGGCAGTGGGTTCCCTTATGCCTCAGAGTATGTCTAGAACTGTCATCTAGGAGCAGGGGCCTCAAAATGGGCCTCTCAGCTCTTACCAGTGCCCCATCCTGCTGGGTTTGAGCTGGTATCAAAGATGCAGGACAAAGTTCTCCCCACTCTTATTACCCTCTACTGAAGCAGAAGGAAGAAATCTTTGGAGCTGTAATCTGTGGAGCCTGGGTTAAAGGAGGGGTGATGCCAGTATTCCCTTTGCTGCTCTAGCTGATATATCAGTAGGTTGTGTGAGCCCCCAGTCTACTGGCTCTTGGCCCACTTTAACACTAGGACATGCCTAGGAGTTGCAGTCCTTGTGGCTTAGACTGCCTTTCCAATTGTTTAGAGACCCAGAGCACTTTATCCACTGGCCAGGCTTGCAAAAACTCAAGTTCTGACTGCTGGCATCAGTGATTCTCCTCTGACTAGGGCTAGTTTAAATTCTTATTCTATGGGGAGGTGGGCATAAGCTGAGTTTGCTCTGGCTTTCCTTTCTATTATAATAGATAGTACTGAGTTCAATGCCTCACAATTGCTGGATCACCCTCTCCCTAGGGCACAGAAACAACCTCAGCACTGCACTACCACTGCCAAGGGAGATGGAAGATGAGTGGGATCAATGATTTTTACCTTTTCAGTACTTCTTTCAGTGATATGAAGTTAAAACCAGGTACTATGAATGCTTCCTTGATTTTTGGTTCTTATACAAGTTTTTTTTCTACGTAGATAGTTGTTAAATGGTGCTTTTATGGGGTGACAATTGGTTGAGCCCTTATATTCTGCCAACTTACCCCACCTCTTCAGTTCTAAATATGTTCTTTTTGACATTATTGGAAGTGGGATTTTTTTTTTCAATCTTCTTTTCAGATCATGACTAATGTATAAAGACACAACAAATTTTTGTATGTTGTACCCTACAACTTTGTTGAATTTATTAGTTTAAAAAAACTTAGTGAAATTTTTAATGTTTTCTCTATATAAGATCTTTTCATCTGCAAAAAGAGACAATTTAACTTCTTTCTTTCTTATTAAAGTGGCTTTTATATATTTTATTACTGAATTTGCTCTGGTTTGGACTTTTACTACTGTAGCGAATCCAAATGGTGAGAGTGGGTGTCTTTGTTTTTCTCCTCATTTTAGAGTAAAAGCTTTCCATTTTTCACTGGTTATATCTACTGCTAGCTGTAGGTTTGTCTTACATAGCTTTTATTATGTTGAAGTTCAGTCCTTCTGCATTTTCCTGGCCGTGTTCACTTGTAATATCCTTAATCTTTTCTATTGTTGTAAGAGGCATATATCCCAATTTTGAAACTGTGTAAGAATATTGAGTCCTTGTCAATGCCGACAACCCATCTGTGTCTAATGCCTAACATCATAGTATCAAACACATTCACTCTAAGGTATTAATAAAAATAATAATACTCTGAACTAAAATAATTACACAGGAGCTCTATAAACTGGTCAAAGATCTACAGGAACCATGTATTTTTCTATTAAAAAAAAAAACAGAAAATAGAGGATGAGAGTAAGATAACAGAATATAAGGCTGTATTGATCATCACCCTCCCCCCAACAAGGACACAAATTTAACAAATAATTACACACAAAAGCACCATATTAAGAATTGAAAAAGGGGGTGAGCACTCACAGTACCTGGTTTTAACTTTGTATCATTGAAAAGAGGCACTGGAGGGGTAGAGAAAAACAGTCTTGAATGGTCCATACCACCCCTTCCCAATCCCCCAGCAGTGGCTATATGGTGCAAAGAGTATTTCTGTGTGCTAGGGAAAGGAAAACTGCAGCAATCGTGAGGAACTGAACTCAGTACTCCCCTGTTATAGCAGAAGATAAAGCCAGAACAAAGTCAGCTAATACTCATCCGTGGAGTGAGTGTTTAAACCAGTGATAGCCAGAAAGGAATAGCCAATTCCTGCAGCCTGAACTTTGGCTCCCACAAGCCTTACCAAAGTAGGCTAAAACATTCTGGGGCCCTAAATAAACTTGAAAGGCAATCTAGGCCACACGGACTAAAAGGTCTAGGTGAACCCTACTGCTGAACTGGGCCCAAGGCTAGTGGAGTAGGAAGGCACATGACCTACCAAGATACCAGCTGTGGAAGATAAGGGGGTACTAGCATCACCCCTCCCCTAACTGCAGGCTGCACAGCTTGCAGCTCCAAAGGGGACACATTCCCTTTTTTTAGAAGAAGAGAGAAAAGAGTGGCAGGATTTTCCTTGCATCTTGGATAAGAGTTGAACCACACCAAGATAGGGCACCTGTCAGCTTTGCGAGGCCCCTTTTCCAGGCCCTAGCTCCTGAAAGACATTTCTAAACCCACCTTAGGCCAAAGAGGAACCCGCTACCTTGAAGAGAAGAACCCAGTCCTGACAGCATTTATCACCTACAAACCATAGAGCCATTGTACCCTGAATAATCAGCATCAATTTTCAGGAAATATATCCAGAAATTTGGATGAGACTCAGACTTCCTGACTTAATTTGAGACTCGGTACCTTCCCAGCTTTGGTGGCTATTGGGTGAAATCCTTTTGGTTAAGAAAAGCAGAGGGAAAATTAAAGGGGACTTTGTCTTTCATCTTAGGTACCAGCTTGGCCAAAGAGTGGTAAGCATCAAGCAGGCACTTTTGATCCCTGATACCAGGACTTGAATCGTGGACAGCATTTCTGGACCTGCCCTGGCCCAATGCCTGGAAGGGTGAGTTCCAGGCCAGGCAGCAATCACCACAGGCTGACTGAAGAGCTCTTGGACTTTACAGGAACTTGGGCAGTAGCCTGGCAATACTCCACATGGGCTTGTGGTAGTGGTGGATATGGGTAGACGCACTTCTGTCTTTGGAGAGGGGAAGGAGGAGTGCGAAAGTCTGCATCTAGCAGTTTGAGTGCAGGATCAGCCATAATATAATATGATAGATGGTAGATTTCTAAGTTTCTCGATTCTAGTCCCTGGCTCCAAGACAGAGAGGTCCAGGGGAGCTCTCTATCCTGAAGGGAAGGACACGGGTTCTGGCTGACTTTGCCACCTGCTGACTGTAGAGCACCAGGGCATTGAGCAAACATAGCAGGTAGTCAGGTAGTGGTGACATCAGGCCTTGGGTGAGAACCAGTGCTATGCTGGCTGTAGATCTGACCAAGTACAGTCATAGTGGTAGCAGCCGCAGGGGTACTTGTGTTACTCTACCCCTAGTTTCAGGGGTCTCAGAACAGAGAGAAAGAGACTCCATTTATTTGGGGGAAGTGAAAAAAAATGAATATGAGTCTGAGTCTGGTTATTTAGCAAATTCCTCTGGATCTTGTCTAAGACCATAAACTTAGTACCCCCATGAATCTACAAGAACCACAGTGTTACTGGGCTTAGGGTGGCCTCTAAAACAGATGAAGCTAAGATCACAAAACCCAGGCTCTTTCAAATATCTGGAAAGCCATACAAGAAGGACAGGTACAAAAGGGCATAGACTGAGAAGACTACAGTAAATATGTAATTCTTCAATGCCCTGACACTGACAAACATCTATAAGCATCAAGATAAACCAGGAAAATGGGATCTCAAAAAATGAACTATGTAAGTCACCAGGAACTAATCCTGGAGAAACAGAAATGTGGCATTTCAGACAGATAATTCAAAATAGCTCTTTTGAGGAAATTCAGAAAAATTCAAAATAACACAGAGAAGGAATTCATAATCCTATGAGATAAAGTTAACAAAGAGATTGAAATGATGAAAAATAATCAAGCAGAAATTCTGGAGCTAAAAACTGCAATTGGCATACTGAAAAATGCCTCAGAGTTTTTTAATAGCCAAATTTATAAAGTAGAGGAAAGAATTTGTGAGCCTGAAGACAGGCTATTTGAAAATATACTGTCAGAGGGGACAAAATAAAAATGACTGAATAACAATGAACCACATCTACACCATGTAGAAAATAGCCTCAAAGAGGCAAATCTAACTGTTATTGGCCTTAAAGAGGAGGTAGAGTAAGAGATAAAGGTAGAAAGATTATCAACAGGCTACTATCAAAGAACTTTCCAGACCTAGAGAATGATATCATGTGCAACTACAAGAAGTATGTAGAAAACCAAGCAGACTTAACACAAGATTACCTCAAGGAATTTAATAATCAAACTCCCAAAGGTCAAGGATAAAGAAAGCATCCTAAAAGCAGCAAGTGAAAACAAATAATATACAATGGAACGCCAGTACATCTGGTAACAGACTTATCGGTGGAAATCTCACAGGCCAGGAGAGTGTGGCATGACATATTTAAAGTGCTTAAAACAAGCCTTTTGCCCTAGAATGGCATATGCAGTAAAAATACCCTTCAGACATGAAGGAGAAGTACTTTACCAGACAAACAAAAGCTGGGGAATATTATCAACTGTAGACCTGTCCTACAAGAAATGCTATAGAGAGTACTTCAATCAGAAAAAAAAAAAAATGATATTAAGGAAAAAATATTAATTACCTGAAAGCCAAAAACTCATTGTTAATATTAAGTACACAGAAAGACACATAACATTATACCATTGTTACTGTGGTGTGTAAACTACTGTTATCTTAATTAGAAAGACTGAATGATAAACCAATAGAAAATAATAAGTACGACGACTTTTGAAGACATAGAGTACAATAAGGTACAAATAGAAACAACAAAAATTAAAAAGCAAGGTACAAAGTTTTGGTGTTGGGTTTTCACTAGTTTTTTGGCTTGTATGTTTTTATGCAAAACGTGTTGCTATCACCTTAAATTAATGTATAATGAGATAGAGTTTGCAAGCCTCATGGTAACTTTAAACTAAACAAAATACAATGAATATTTTTTAAAAGCCAGAAGCCAAATCATATCACCAGAGTAAATCACCTTCACTGAAGGATGATAGCAAGAAAATCTAAAAGGAAGAGAAGACCACAAAACAACCAGAAAACAAACGACAAAATGGAAGAAGTAAGTCCTCACATACCAATAATAACATTGAATGTAAATGGACTAACAATCAAAAGACACAGAGTAGCTGAATGGATAAAAAAAAGAAAAGACCCCCTTGATATGTTGCCTACAAGAAACATATGTCACCTATAAACACAGCTATAGAATCAAACCCAAAAAATGGAAAAGTTATTCCAAGCAAACAGAAACCAAAAAGAGCAGGAGTAGCTATACTTTTCTCAGATAAAATAGATTTCATGACAAAAACTGTAAGAAGATACAAAGAACGTCAATTTATAATGATAAATGGGTTAATTCAGCAAGAGGGTATAACAATTTTAAATATATATGTACCCAATACTGGAGGATCCAGTTATATAAAGCAAAATATTATTAGAGCTAAAGAGAGAGATTGGCCCCTATACAGTAATAGCTGGAGATTTCAACCCCCCACTTTCAGCATTAGAAAGGTTTTCCAGACATAAAATCAACAAGTAAACATTAGACTTAATATGAATTATAGAGCAAATAGATCTACTAGGTATTTGCAGAACATTTTATCCAAGTGCTATAGAATACACATTCTTTTCCTCAGTATATGGATCACTCTCAAGGATATTTATGTTAGGTCACAAAATAAGTCTTAAAACATTCAAAACATTGATGTAATATCAAGCATCTTCTTTGACCACAGTAGAATACAACTAGAAATCAATAATGAGGAATTTTGGAAACTATACAAATACATGGAAATGAAACAAACTCCTGAATTACCAGTGGGTAGTTCAAAAAATCTTTAGGAGCCTCATTGCTAAGCCAGAGGAATCAATACTTTTCTGTTAACAGGCAAGCTGTCACATAAACAAATCAGCTGAAAACCTCCATTTAGCAACTCAGGAAAAATGCCTGCTCCACAGGCACACCAAAGCCAGTTCTTTGCTGTCTTTTGGTCTCCTAAGCTTGGCCAGCAGAAACTTCACCAGCTTCTGTTCTAGTGAGTATATGTATCACTGTTCTACATCTATTTAAAAGAATCTAATTAATTTTGCTAAATAAAGTGTTGTAATTTGTTGATTTGAAAAAAAAGAAGATACCAATAAATGAAAATGTATACTGTAATCTTGGAGTGAAAGAGTTAAGAATCTTAAAATGTCAATACTACCCAAAGTGATCCACAGAGTCAATGCAAGACTTATGAAAATCCCAAATATGTTTTTTTTTTGTAGAAATATCAAAATCCATGCTAAAATTTATTTGGAAACACAAGAGATATCAAGTAACCAAAACTATCTTGAGAAATAAGAACAAAGTTAGAGGACACACATTTGTGGATTTCAAAACTTACCACAAAGCTGTGGCAGTCAAAACAATGTGCTGCTAACATAAAGACACACATGAGCCAACAGAACAGAGAGCACAGAAATGAACCCTTGAGTGTATGGTCAATTGACTGTCAACAAGGGTGCCCAGACTATTCAATGAGGAACAATTAGTCTTTTCCATAAATGGTGCCGGAAAAACTGGATCTCCACATGCTAAAAAATAAAGTTGGATCTTTTAGATGATATACAAAAATTAATTCAAAACGGATCAAATACCTAAACTTAAGGGATAAGAACATAAGACTCTTAGAAGAAGCATTTGAGAAAAGCTTCATGATGTTAGACTTGGCAGTGATTTCTAAGATATGACACCAAAATTGCAGGCAACAAAAGAAAAAGTAGGTAAAGTGGACTTCATCAAAATTAAAAGCTTTTGTGCATTAAAGGACATTATTAAAACAGTGAAAAAGCAACTCAAAGAAAGAAAATATTTGCAATTCAAATATCTGATAAGAGATTGGTCTCCAGCATATGTAAAGAACTTTTATAACTCAACGACAACAGAAAGCAAATTAAAAACCAGGAAAGGACTTGAGTAGAGGTTTCTTCAAAGAAGATATAAGCATATAAGACACTCAACATCACTAATCATAAATGTAAATCAAAGTCACAATGAAATACCCTTCATAACTATTAGGATGTCTACTATATTTAAAAAAAGCAAGAAAACAGAAAATAACAACTGTTGAGGAGGATATGAAGCAATTGGAAACCTTGTTCAGTGTTCATGAAAATATAAACTGCTGTAGAAAACACCATGAAGTTCCTGAAAAAATTAAAAATAGAATTACTGTATTATCCAGCAATTCCACTTGTGCATATATACCCAAAGGAATTAAAAGCAGGGTCTTGAAGATGTATTTGTACATCCGTGTTCAAAGTAGCATTATTTACATACTAAAACATGAAAACAGCACAAGAGTTTATCAACAGAAGGATAAGCCAAACATGGTATACACATAGTGTGGAATATTATTCAGCCTACCCTTCGTGGAAGAAAGGAAATTCTGACACATGCTACAACGTGGATGAACCTTGAGTATATTATGCTCATTGAAATAAGCCATTCAGAACAGGACAAATATTGTGTAATTCCACTTAAATGAGGTATCTAATGAAGTCAAATTAATAGAGGCAGAAAATAGAAGAGGGGTTGTCAAGGACTAGGGAAAGGGCAAAATGGGAAGTTAATGTTTCATAAATATAGAGTTTCAGTTGGGGGAAGATTTAAAAAGTTCTGGTGATAGATGGCTGAAGATTGTACAATCATGTGATTGTACTTATTAACACAAAACTGTACACTTAAAATTGATTAAAATGTTAAATTCTACAATATGTATATATTTTACAATAAAAAATAAAATGAAAAAGTCAATGGTTAGCAACAGTACTCTAATGTGTTTGATGAGAATATTTTCCAAGATTTCTGTAGTTTTCACTTAAATACCAGTAGAATCAAAATTCAAAATCCTATTGTTAAAGATAAGGTTAATGGACTTCACTTAATGTTATTCAATGTAACAGAAAACTTAGATGTCAGGAAGCCCACAGTCACATACTAATAGAAGTGTTATTGCCTAGGCATTGAATATTAACATCTTTCAATGCTCTATTCAAACTTCTCTTCATTTGTACTCCGTATACTGACATGAAGAAATTTCTTATTTATCCAGAGTTTCAACTATGATTTATATGCAGATGACTCACAAATTTATGCCTTCATGTATCTCCCTGGGAACATTTATTTCATTTCCCAGTCACCTCAAACTTGAATTGTCCAAGACTAAATTCATGAACAGCAACTCCATACCTTGTTATCTTCTATACATCCATATCTCCATAACTTGTTATCTTCTAAGTCATAAAGCCAGGATCTTCACTCCCCTTTAGACCCCATATTTTATTATGGGCTCCCCATCACCATGTGCTTTCTGGTACCATTTATCTCAGCGCTTTCACATACATTTCTGTATTTAATTAATGTCTGCCCCTTAAACTATATAGTGCACATTGCAGGTGAAGAAGGACTTTATCTTTGCTTATAAATCAGATTTTTAAAATACAGAACAGTGTCTAGTAAGTGTTTAATAAATATTCATTGAATCAGTAAAACTTTAAGCTTTGTACTCATATGGTGTGATATGAAAAATTTTAAATGGAGTTTCTCCCTTCCCATCTATATGAAGATGAGGGTTGTTTACCTAGCAGAATTACTGGGTAGCAGTTGGACACTCACCTTGAGATTACCGTGGATATTATTTTTAGTTCTGGGTCTTTAGGTCAGTGCCATAGTCTACATTTAACTGATTTTCCTGAACATTTCTAACTTGTCTAGTGAAATGATTCCTGTATGTGTTATCTCGCATTAATACAGCTCCAAGTACACTGCTCGGTTCCATGGTAGGAGAATATTAAATACTTGATGCTCACAAATCAGAGTGGAGATTGAGATCATGTGGATAAGAATGTGAATGTGGGTGTTTATCTCAGGGCTCAAACTCCATGGATTCAAGTTCTGCTTTTACTATTAGTTTCAAATGAGTTTAACACATGAATCTGTTTCCACATTTACAAAAGTAGACACAATAGTAAAAATACCTTGGTTCTGGACAACCAAACACCACGTTTTCACTTATAAGTGGGAGCTGGTGGGAGCTGAAGACAAGAACACATGGACACATAGTAAGGGGTAACAAAATGCACTGTGGCCTGTGAACAGGGGTGCGATTAGTGGGGAGGAAGAGCATCAGGAAGAACAGCTAATGGGTGCTGGGCTAATGGGCGATCGAATTAATTAATACTTGGGTGATGGATAGATCTGGCAGCACACAACCATGGCACACGTCTACATATGTAACAAAACTGTACATCCTGCACATGTATCCTGGAACTTAAAAGTTGATAAAAAATTAAATTAAATTAAGAAATAAAATAAAAATTTTAAAATTATATAAACTTGAAATTAAAAAAAAAACACCTTTAGTAGAAATTTATTGTGAGGCTTTTATGTGAAAATGTCTCAAAAATATTTCTTAAACTGTAAAATGATGCAACTGTACATAATTATTCCAATTTGACTAGAGTTGGAGTAAATTCTAAAATAGCAATATGAGTGTGGAGGAGGTAGTTTCTGGCAAAGATAATTTGTGGGTAACGACTTTTTACAGGGCATTTTCGTCTTACGTTTTGAAGTGAATAAAAGAG
This sequence comes from Cebus imitator, assembly GCF_001604975.1. Lineage (NCBI taxonomy): Eukaryota > Metazoa > Chordata > Mammalia > Primates > Cebidae > Cebus > Cebus imitator. The sequence continues at coordinate 72,196 of NW_016108188.1, read as the reverse complement.
CGGTTGCAGCAAAGACATATTTTTTTAGAGGTAGGAACACTTTAAATATTCTATTTAACCAATCCCTTTGGAGCCTTTCCTTCCACCACGTTTCAGCTTCCCAGAAATCCCAAACTTCCTCATTGTCTTTCACTCTCCTCTGTAAGGACCTGACACTGACAGGGTGGGCAGTTACTAAGTGTCCGCTGGTTTCCCGAAGGGGTGGTTGTTACGTCATCTTATTGTGCTGCAGCATCACCACGTGCGTGCCCAATTGTGACTTCTCGTGCCCTCTTTAGTATATAAAACAGCACAACACAGACCATCCCACTTGTACCAGGCAGTCCGGGACACCTAGCATCCTGGCCCGAAGTTTTCCAAATTCGGGTGGCTAGATGCCCACTGCTTCCTAAATACCAGCCTTGGGAGTTCAACCAGAAGAGAAAGAAGAGGCCGAAGAGGAGCCATGTACATCCTTTTACTTCTAGCGAGCGGCATTCTGTGTGCCTTGATGTTCGTCTTCTGGAAAAATCGCTTTCAGGTAATGGTGAATGTAAGAGAGATTTGAATTAGATGAAGGTAGATGAATATATGGACTGGGGAGTGTGTATGTGAGAGAGTAAAATATAGTAAAGTGAGAGGTAAGAGAAGATTACCTCATTCCTCTTTTTCGTTGGAAGGAGCCCCAGACTTTCACCCCTTACTCCCGCAATTCCTATATTCTGACCAGTGACTCGACAGTAGTGGTAGAATGCGTGTAACATAATGTGGATTAAAATTAAGGAAATGTATTTCTAAATTTCTCTTCTAAAAAGCCCCAGGTCCCTAAGTTATGTGGTCAGCTTTTCACTCATTGGAGAGTAATGTGCAGTTGTAAGTGCCCATTCCCACCCACCATTTCCCACTTTAAGAATCTGTACCTTCTCTCTTCTCTTGCTTCTCCTCCCCCACGTGTCTGTTTGCTAATCTCACCATCTTTATTTTATGCGCACTTTCTGGGCATTCACAAATAATTCAAGTATGAATGTGGTTTACCTGGTGTTAAAGTCACAAGTGAAGTGCTTTTAGATAAGAGTCAAAGACAGAGTTAATGTGTTTACCTAGTGGTAATATAAGGAAATATAAGGAAAGGATATGGAGCTTTGACTAAAGGCTACTTTCATATATATTTTTNAAGACAGAGTTAATGTGTTTACCTAGTGGTAATATAAGGAAATATAAGGAAAGGATATGGAGCTTTGACTAAAGGCTACTTTCATATATATTTTTCTCAGTCTAGTTTTGGAAGAATGTATTTTTTAATTAATGTAGTAATTAAATACACTTTTAATCTGTACCTTTTAGGGAAAATCAGTTTATTTTGGTAACCAAGATTAACCAAATTGTTTGGTAGTTTGGAAATTGCTTAGTTCAATAAACTACATATGTATAATTCCCTTTCTTTACAGAGAAGCACTGGCAAAATGTCATCAAATTCAACTGCTTTTGCACCAGTAAAATTCTATTCTTCTGGGTTAATTAACAGCAACACAGACAACAATCTTTCAATCAACAGCCTCTCTCGGGATATTTTAAATAATTTCCCACACTCGATACCCATGCAGAAGAGATTATTGGTAAACCTCAGGATGGTGGAATACAAGCTAGCTAAACTGGAACATTTCCTAGTTACCAAGGGTTTGAGAGGTGTATCAGTTGGCCGGAAATCCACCCAAAAGCATACAGGATGTAATTGCAGTGGTGGAAATCATTAAAGACACTTTGAGTAGATTCATTTCATTGTATGTTTATGCTAAATGAATTATTTTTAAGAGGGAGGGGATGCCAAGTCAGATACAAAAAAATCCAGATACCAGGTTTCTTACACTTTAAGGAATTCATTACATATAGCTAAAATATATTTACTGGAGAAGGAATAGAAACACAATAGAGAAACAAAAGCATTTCAAAAGTTTTTTAGCAATGAATAAGCTACAGTAAACAGACTAGTTGATATATAGTGATTTTAATTTCACTCAACTGTGAAAAACACTTTTCATTAATGGTTTACAATACAATACTATAAATTATCTCCAAGTTTGCATTTAAGTAGGTGGGATTTGATGGAAATGTTTTCCATTATGTAGAACAATGTCTCTTGCCACTGTTGAATCTGGGTAATAATAATAAAAACTATCATTGAGCCCCCTATAATATGCCAAACTCTCTGTTAAGATCTGTGCTTTCCACACTTGTGAAGATGGTGACAAAAACTTTTAACTATTCTTTGTGGACAGCTTTTGAAAAGGATTTCTTTTTCTTCACACTTCCCTTAATTAGATATTCTTTCATTTACAATGCCCAAATCTTCCCTGAATTGGGAAAGCCATTTATAGAAAATTACACACCTTAAATAGCACCAAAATGTAGTTATAGAATGCGTGCAATATAATGTAGATTAAAATTAAGGAAATGTATTTCTAACCTCTAGGTAGCCATCTATTTTCAAATATTATTTTATAAAATCTGGCATAACTAAGGAATTAACACTCTCTTGAAGTTTACTGACAGCATTTAATCTGTCTTCAAAGAAAGCCCTCAGAATGGACCTGGTGCAGTGGCTCACACCTGTAATCCCAGGACTTTGGGAGACTGAGGCAGGCGGATCAGTTGAGGTCAGGAGTTTGAGACCAGCCTGTCCAACATGGGGAAACCCCATCTCTACTAAAAATACAAAAGTTAGCTGAGTGTGCTGGTGAGTCCTGTAGTCCCGCTACTCAAGAGGGTGAGGCTGGAGAATCGCTTGATTCCAGAAGGCGGAGGTTGCAGTGAGCTGAGATCATGCCGCTGTACTCCAGCCTGGGTGACAGAACGAGACTCCATCCCCACCCAAAAAAAAAAAGAAAAGAAAAGAAAAAAGAGAAAGAAAACGCTCAGATTGTCAAACACAAGTTTATCTTATGCATTTGTACATAACTTATTGAGGTGGTTCAATTAGAGGCCTACCTATTTACCTACCTTCATGTCCCCTCCCCTCTAAATAAACTACCAATATAAATTAAAGAAATGCCTTAATTTATTACTCCTTTCATCTTCAAACACAAGGAAGAGAAAACATTTTAAAATGTGTAGGGAAAATTATTTCTTCTATTATCACTCATTTGCCAAGCACAAAATGCCAGCCACAGTGTATGTGATTCTTAAACTTCTTTGGGTCACAAGTTTCTTTAATATTCTGGTGAAAACCATGGACTCTCTCCCTAGAAAAATGCATGTAGACATACACACAGAAAATGGTCCATATAATTTTGGTTTCATCTGCTCCCAGAAGCCTAGGCTAAGAAATTTAAGAATCGCTGAGAAGTTCTTTACCTATGTAGACAGTGTTTATTATCATAGGCTATGATGCTTAAACCAGTTGTCAACAAAATATAATCAATATATAAAGCTCTTAGTGATATATTTAATTATCCTTGGTAGGGAAACTAGGACATAGGACTTTCTAATTTGACTTT
>NW_016108188.1:26181-65393 GCF_001604975.1 Cebus imitator | reverse complement strand
ATTTTATTATGGAGACTTGTCAAATGAAAATATTTAGTGGCATTTTCAAAATCATTTAGCAAAAATATAGAGTATCCAAATATTTTAATTCAGCATTATCTAGTTTCAAACTGCTCACTTTTTGAAATTGATTTCATAATGTTAAAAAATGTAATCCTCTCTACAAACAAATGTGACACTTTAGATTTGAAGGAAATCCTGGGTAAAATTACTTAATAGCTTTTTCTAGGAAAACCTTTGATGCATGAAGGCAAGGAGAACCAAAATACATCTATGAAGCTTTGACACTACCCCATCTCACAACCATTATTTCTAGTCCATAATCACTCTCCATCCAGTGTAGTGTTTATTTTGGTGCTCAGCCATCTACTGTCCTGAAATGTTATTTGAAGATTTTAAGTTGATATTTATGTCTCTGGAGTAAAACAACTTTTGCTCTACCTCAGCTACTAAATAGTAATAATTGTTGATTTTATTAATATAAACCATTGCCCTTACTGACACAGGTAAGTTTCATTTCCTACTTTCAGATGCCAAATACCTTCCTCATTAAGAGATAAAATATGGGTTAAAATATGACTGTTGTTTCTCAGCACAAAGTATATTTAAACTGAATTCCTTGAAGGGAGGATCTGGGTCTTATGCATCTTTGTTTTTTTCTGTGCCTGGCAGAGAGGTTAGGAACATTATTGGTGGCTCAACATATTTTTTTTTTTAGGGAATGGGTGAATTCATATTTTATTTTCATTTATTCTATTGATAAATTTTAAATTATTGATAACTTTTATGTCTACATAAACCTGTTTATTTTCTCAAATGGTAAATGTTTAAACTGATGGTCTCAAAATAATACTGCAAAGGCATTTTAATTTAGGCAACTTGGAGATATCAGCCATAAATACTACAAAACTTGAAAATCATTCATTTTAAAAGTTACTTTGCCTTCAGTGTGAATTACTGTTTATTTTAGAATATATATATTATTGATACCAAGTTCATGGTATATTATTACTTACAATCAAAAGGATAGGCGTAATAACAAACCAGCAAGCTCTCCACCATAGCCAGAATATCCACCTCTTTGCTCCAATCATCATTTCTATATCCTCAATGAATCTGTTCCCTCCTAAAGAAAATAAAGAGTACATTGAGTGCTTGCCAATATTTTCTTCCAGTAACCATTGTGGCATCTATTATATTTCTGTGTCTAAACATTTTTCTGTATCACAACAATGAATCATACACTTGTAATTACCTTTTCTTCATAACATATTTTTGTCCAGTGTATTTTATTTTACTATTATAATAGTATAAAAATGAATACTGTAATTCGGTAATCATAATGAAAACGAATCAAACTAAACTGTCTTAGTAAAACTTGAAAATAATTTTATAGTTACTATTTACCATAAATTCAGATGATTCCTACTAGCTCCAGTATAGCTGCAATTAAAATGTCCCATCCAGCACAGCAGTGGTCAATCAGATGAACCCAGTAAATTCTAGCCTACCAAAAATATATTGATTACTTCTAATTTGATATTTTTGATTAATGAGGTATTCAAATTGAATCTATTAATTTGATCTTGACATATGTTCCTTAGTTTCACTTCCGCTAAAATGTGTAAAGGAATGTTTCAGAAGTAAACCCAAATATGGCTTTAAATGTATCAAAAATCTTTCAATCTATAGTGAGTCACTGGAAAAAAAAAAGCACTTAGAATAGTTGATTATCAGAATGATATGCAACGTCTGTATGTTCTGTAGTGGTTGCCAAGAAATGTAGCATGTGTTTAAAGTCTGTAATCTTTTTGTAACTGAGATAACTGTTCATTATTGGGCCTCATCATCTGCAAAGTAGACTTACTATAAAAGCAATAATCAAGAAAACTGGGCCAAAACCCAGAAAACTTTGATCTAAGTCATGCATGGACTTGTCACTAAGCATCCTCTTAAGCCTTGGTTTATTTAGTTAGGTTATAAAGTATGTTCCAACTAACAATTTGTCTATGAAAAAAAATGTTGTAGTATACCGGAGTCTCACAGATGAGACCAAGGAGAAAAGAAACAAAGCAGCAGCCCAAAGTTATGGAAACCCTCATTTTCTTCATCACTTTGGGAAATAAGTCTTGAATCGTTGTTGTGATCGTTTCTTCAGAGGGGTAGAAATGACATGTTATATGTCAACTTATTTGCCAATATTGTTAATCACATAATTCAATGTACCTTAATCAAATTTACAAATACATGTTGAGAAGAGACTCTGAGCCCTGCTCCTTGCTTTTAAAAACCCATAGGGTTATTTCTTTTGACAGTCACCACTTGTTCTGATGAAAATCAAATGCAGTTCTATTTGTTGTTTTTAGTCTGCTTTATATGATTTTTCACTGATAGTAACTGTAAGGTAACAGTTCCCTGTGAGCTGGATTAGTGTAAAAGAAAGAATTCTAATAGGACTTTTAAATAAGGTAAATTTTTGAAAGAGTGGTGTGGAGACAGAAAGGATTCTAGGTTTAGAAATAAATGTTTTCATGAAATAGGGAACTGGCTAAGAGTAGAAGGATGTGTAAATGAAAATATCAGAAAACATGTTTGAGATTTTCAAGGACTTTGAAAGCCAACCAGAAAACTCTGGACTTTATCCTATAAGCAGAGTAATCTATGAAAATATTGTATTTGAGAAAGTGGTAGGATGAAAATTGCTTCAGAATTTCCCTAGTCATGTAAGCTAGGTAAATCTCTATGTATGTATAGACGTATGTAGGAGGATGATCATTGCAGCAGTGTGTTTAATTTTTTTAAAATTGCATATCATTCATATGCCCATTATTATGGCAACAAAGAGATTGTGATTTAGTTACATCTACATGCCTGTGTATCAGTGGTATTTGTAATGAATGCTAAAACAACTTTCAGAGTCATATAACTTCACATTTATGTGAAACTTTAAAAATGTATGTGTTATTTACAGAAACATATAAAATGCATATAAAAATGGACAAAATAACATACAAAATCCACTCTAAGAGTTGCTTCTAGAGAAAATTGTGAATTGTATTAGGAAGAGAAAAACAGAGGACTTCAAATTCACCTGTGACAGTTTATTTTCTTAAAATATCTGAAACAAGTATGATAAAATAGTAATGTGTATTCCTTTTGAATGTCAAGTGTTTTTCTGTATTTAAATTTTAGTTAAAACAACTTTGAGAAAGATCATTCTGAGATTAACAGCTAGAGAGGGTAATAGGGGTAATAAAAGCACGTTTTCAAGTAGAGGAAACACAAGAGAAATATAAGAGGAATATGTTAACACTGGAAGTATTACTTACCAATTGAAGCAAACTGAGAATCGAGACCCAAAGTTAAAAGCATGAAAAAAAATAATATGGACCAAAATGGACCACCTGGGAGTTGGGCTAGAGCTTCTGGATAGGCAATGAATGCCAAATCAAAACCTATAAAAAATGTATGGTATTTTAAATTAGTTACCAAGAATATTCACATTTAAACATTTACAAAATAAGATATTTTTTTTTAAATCTCATCTTATTTGACAACACAATCCATGACATACATTTTTTTTACCAACTATTTCATGTTCCCTTTTTACATTATTTAATTTGGTTGTTTTGTGATGTGATAATGGGAACACGTGACATGAATTAAGTTAGCAATACAGACTGTAATGTAAATGGTACATTCCTCACGTAAGAAATTTTAATTCTTTTTATAGTTTCATTGAAATTATTTTATTTTTTAAGATTGACAAAGAATAACAACTGTCTTAAATTCCAGAAACATAAATTAGTTTGTATTATCTTAGGCTAGAAACTCTGAAAGAATTGCACTATTAAGAAATATATATTTATGAACTAACTTTTGTTTTTAACCTTCTCTTCAAATGTTTACCCAGAATCACTATATGGATATATGCAAAATTGTATATAATGAAAGTATAAATTAAATCTTGTTTTCCATTTGATGTTACCTTTAGAGTGTTTTTAAATTTTGTGCCAGTTCTATTTTGTGATCCTCAGTTTTAAGTATTTTTGTTTCTCCAACCTCCCAGAGGACTAACTTAGGATTCATGAAAATTAGCTTTTAGTCTAGGCTCTATTACTTCCTAAATATTTGACCTTCTCCAATACATATATGACCTTTCTGTGCATCAATCCACTTCTCTGTAACTGAGGAGCTGGACACTGGATAATCTACAAGGTCCCTGACATTCTGTTATGAATCATCAGTCTTTCCATGATATGATACTAACTATAAACAAAATTTTAATGAAGAATCTCTACTTAAAAGAACCCTAGTATTTTTTTCCCAAGAATCTATAGCCACATAATCAAGCATCCCTAGCTAATATCTATAAAGTTGGGCAGTTCACTAAGATTCCTTTAAGGCTATACACAACTGGACACTCCAAGTCACTTGACTCTCTTATGTATATGATGTTCATGTGATTTAAAAATTCAAACCTAATACTGTAATTATACAGAGGGATTTGTATGTACATTTTCTTTCTTTTATAATGTATGGGAAGTGTTTAGCATGATGCCTGAACCTTGAAGTTGTATAGTAAGTGGTTCATATTAAGTACTAACCTAAACATCCTCTTCTTCAACAGCGTTTCCCTAATATACTCTTGTTTACATGTATATTCATTATATTATTACAGCAACCAAATTATATAAGATAAAATAAGGAAGAAAATGCAATATTCTAAATCATGACTGTTTTAAGTAAATTTCTATAAACTATATTAGAGTTTCATAAGTGAGATACATTGAATTAATCAAAGTTGATCATATACAGCATTACATACCTGATTTTACAACTTGAGAAACTTCCTTTCCAGATATATGGGCCATGTGTCCCAATATAGAAAAAATAGCAAATCCAGCAAACACACTAGTAAGACAGTTTGTCAAACAAACTACAATGGCATCAGAGAAGCAGTTGTTTTTGAACTTATTGTAAGATGATAGAGCAACTAAGCCACCCCAAGCCACTGAAAGGGAGTAAAATATCTGAGTGGCAGCATCTTTCCAAACCTATAAGAGAAAATAATTTAATATTTTAAAACATATAATCAATTTTTCACTCATATAAATATTTTACATATGCAAATGAATATGTTAGTAATATCAATGAAATGAAAACCCAAATGCCCACTACTCAGCTTGAGAAATAAAATGTTACAGTCTTTTAAAAGACTTCCTTATCATCATCACCTTTCTACCCACCAGTGGTAATTGCTATCTTGACTTTTGTTCATAATTTCTTTGTTCATTTTTACACTTAGTTTTGAATGTTTTGGAATTTATAGAAAAGTTAATACATGTAAACATATACAATGTGCCATTTTTTATTAGGTATTATGAGATTTATCCATCATCAAGTTGAACTGTATAAAATGTCCACTTTGTGACTCAAAAGAATATTAGCAAATTCATTTAGTTAAATTAAATTTATGTAGTTTTAATTATTCTTTTCTACCTGTTTGTTTGTTTGTTTTTGAGACACAGTCGCAGCTCTGTTGCCAAGGCTGGAGTTTGGTGGCAAAATCTTGCCTCACTGTAACCCCTGCCTGACAGGTTCAAGCAATTCTTGTGCCTTGGCCTACAGAATAGCTGGGATTACAAGCACATGCCACCACACCCAGCTATTTTTTTGTGCTTTGGTAGAGATGGGGTTTCACCATGTTGGCCAGGCTGATCTCGAACTCCTGACCTCAGGTGATCTGCCTGCCTCAGACTCCCAAAGTGCTGGGATTACAGACGTGAACAACCANTTATTACCACACTGCATATGTCACAATTTATCCTTTCTCCTGGTGATGGACATTTAGGTCATTCAGTATGTTGCTATTATGGAGCTGTGAACATTCTTGTACATTCCTCATCTGTAGGTGTGGAACTGTGATGTCGTAAAGTATCTGCATTCCTCCCTTCTAAATCTTGCCAAATTGTTCTTTAAATGATTATACCATTTTGCATTCCCACCACCTGGGTGTGAGGGTTCCCATTCCTCCACCTACTTGCCAACACTTCATTTTCCATAGGAGTCGTTTTTGTTTCTGTGAAATTCCCAGTCATGTCTTTTGCCAGTTTTTGGTTTGGACTGTCTTACTTGGTTTCTAAAATTCTTGATGTAATTTGGATTCTAATCTTTTGACTATTATATATGTTGATATTTTTCCTCCCAATTTGTGGCTTAATTTTTTTACCTTTTAACATTGTGTCCTTTAATGAACCAAGGTTTTTGCTGTTGGTTTACTGTAGCTGAAGGTATCTATCTTTGACTATATGTATTAACCTTCATCTCTATAATTTTTTAAAAAACTGCTCAGCCCAAGGTTATAAAGGTGTTATTCTATATTTTCTTCTAAAGGAGTTAAAGTTTTGCCTATATTGTTAAATTTTCAATTCACCTAATATTGATATTGTGCATATCGATATATATGATATGTGAATATGTGAAATTTCCAACTGATGTTGTTTCCTGAATGGGATATCAATTGCTCAAGGATAATTGATATTATCAATTAAATAAATTAGATATCAATTGGATATCAATTCTATCAATTGGATTATCATCTCTTTCCTTATTGATCTACATTGCCACCTCTGCCACATACCAAGTTCCATTTGTTTTTGTATCTGAGACTACTATCCTGTTCCACTGGTCTATATGTTTATACCTATGCTAACACCTCAGTATTTTAATTAGTACAGCATTATAAATATTGTTTCATATCTGGTAGGAGAAGTCCTCTTTACTTCAGATACATCTTGGGATTTTGGCCTTTTTCCTTTCCAAATAAAATTTAGAATCAAATTTCAAGTTCCATAGAAAACTGTTTTGGGATAGATCATGGTTATTTCACTTATATTTAAGAAAACCATGTTAGAATTAAAATGCCCTCTTATTTCTTAGGCCACTGTCCATATTAAGAGATGAACAGCATGCTCATGTTGGTCTCTGAGCTTCTTTTACTTGATATGTTATGTGTGCCTGTGTGATGGTGAAGTGGGTTTGGCAGTCCTGTGTTGTGTAAGAATGCTACTGAATACCATGATGTGTTCCTAGGTTGCAAATAAAAATGAAGATAAATTCCAAACATAGTTTTAATCTCCATATCTATTAATCTCATACCCATATACAAGATTATTACATTATGGATTAGGAAATCATAATTCAATTTTTATTAATTGGCTGTATACAATTGGCTAAAACTGAATCTATGTAGGTCTTAGTTTCATCACTGTAAAATGAGGGAGTTAGAAAAATAATCTCTGAATTCCTGAAGACTGCTCTATCTATAAATTTGTGTGGTTCTCTACTCTCCTGGATATCTCAATGAAGTTCAGATATTCCAAGAAAAGGAAAGACACCTGATTATGATTCCATGTTTAGAATATATATTGTGGGGATTGAAGAAAAAAACCTAAGAAAAACAACTGTCATTGCCAGCAAATCCCCCAAGAAAGGAGATGGGTAATGTTATGTTGGAGAGTAGAGGGGTGAGAAGATTAAATTGTATGTTTCACAAGGAGTTTTAGGTTTTACTCTGATTTTTTAAGATGTTAGAATCACTGAAACATAGAACAATATAAAGGTGTCATATAAATTTTTCAGAGTGATTTCAAGGAAGTACAAAACCCAGATATCTTAGGCTTGCAAAAGCCACTAAAATAATATCAAAGAGGATTTTTAACTAGGTTCAAAGTCATGAGTTTCAAAAAAAAAAAAAAATGGTGAATCTACTTCTTCGGGAAAATGTCGTGATTCTAACAAGATAGTATAAGAGAAATAATTGAAATAATTGTACATTAGCTCATATTTATATAAAAGCTTGCTATTTCCAAGTTCATTAACATATTTTATCTTGTTCAATAACCTCACATAGAGAAGGTGATGAATGATAATTTCCATTTTATTTGTTTCTTATTTACCATCCAAAATGGTCTTCAAATGGGGAAGAGATTAGCCAACAAGGCTAAAAAGAGTGAGGCCCAAAATAAATGAAGAAGCAAATTAAAATGGCCTGTGAACACATCAAAGTATATTAAGCTCCAAGACTATAATAATAAAATTCCATAGATCTAAAATAAGTTAAATCTGTGTGATTAACTTATTAATCACTTATTAATTGAGAGGAAATTACTGAGCACAAAAAAAGGTAACCAATGACCAGAGACTGGCGTTTTAGATTTCAGAAAGGTAACTGTAAATTAATGACAGATTTCCACAATTAAAAGCTAATACATTTGGCACTGATCACAAAAAAAAAATTACAAGAAATAATTACACATCTTCTTGTAAGTATTTAGTAAAGAAGACAGCAGTGGCTGGAAATTAGCATGAGTTCCATGAAAAATACTATAGCAAATTAAAACTAATATCCATTTGAATAATACTACTAGTTTGGCAGAAAATATAGCGTCTCTTGATTTCAACATAAGATTACAGGTTTTTAGTTGAACAGAAGCTTAATGTGTGCTAAGAATATGATGTGGCTAGTAAAAAAGTAAAAGCATTCTAGGCCATACTTACAGAAGCATACTATCTGTAGTATACTTACTGTTAATACTCTCAGCAGTCAAATTGTGAAAGATTTTACATACCAGTGGTACATTCAGTCATTATATGAAGGTAAAGTTAAAACAGGGTTACCCAATTCTTACTCATGGCACATGTTTAGGTTTCTGGTATAAGTAACAATTTTCGTTATGGAATGTTTAATCCATGTCAAATTTATGTTTTAACTTAACAATTCATTAGGCAAAATTTGATAATATTTTGGGTATATTAAATTTTGAAGAAAATTAAAATGTATATTAGACAATTAAACTTTCAACAGTAATCTCTAAAACTACTATGAGTTTATCCAATAAATCACATAGTCCTAGTCATCAACTTGCAAATATTTATGCATGAAATATTGTTTTTCATATTAATAAGCCTGACATTTTGTTGGTCAAATAGAATCAATTTATATGAATAAAAAATGACTTTTAAACCCCTATTTCTAAAAATTATCTTGCTATCAATAAAAGAATATTAATGATATTTTAAATATTAACTAAGTCAGACATCCTAGTGGATAGAAACTAATAAATGTAATTGTATATTCTTTTGCAAGCTATTACATTACAATACTCATATGGAACCAAAGACGTTTGGCATTTGCTTTTAAGATTTACCTACTCAGATAATCTGAAATCCAAGTTAAGACTCACCTCAGCTTCCCTAAGTTTTGTGAAATTTGACTGTGCTCCAATATAGTATGAAATGCCTTTTGAAGCACCCTCCAGAGTTGCACCTCGTACTAACAAGATCAGTAGGACCACATAGGGGAAAAGAGCTGTAAAATATACCACCTACCAAGAAAAGTAACCAAAAATTAGTAAGTTATTTTTAAAATCATGATGTATAATTGCATACAAGTGAAATTATTCGCCAGTTGAGATTAATTAAATAAAGTGCACGGGATTTCATAGGGTCTGATGATATACCAGTATTAGTGTGATATCTTATTTGCATCCTCACCACTCTCAAATAATCCATTTCAAAAATACTTTGATGTATTAATAAGCATTTCCTAGGTTTATGTTGTAAATAAATAATACATCAGCAATGATAACTTGGATTCTCAGCAGAAGACTCTCCTAAATATATCCTTATACATGTCTGTGGAGACTGAATGTCTTCTCTCAGTAAATTAATACATTGAGGCAAGGAGGGACATGATTTAAACCCTGCATTGGTTAATACATATGCAGCCTTCAAATAAAAGAAAAATATTTCCTAGCAGATGTTCAAATCCAAGAAAAGCATATTGAAGTAAATACTGGACACTTGTTACTGTTATCCTTACAGCTACCATTAAGAGAGTTTGATAGCACACACGCAAGTACACTGCTTCTGTACTAGATAACACATGGTTCCCAATGAGAAGATTGCCTTTGAGACCAGCTTTGCCTTAATGTGGATGATTTCCTTGATCCGTAGATGTCCTGTGTTTTATAACACACCCAAGGAGACGATTTAAACAAGCCATCCAGATACCAATAAAAATTAATTGCCTGGGTAAATGGCCTTTAATGGACTGTTTCAATATTAACATCAAAAGGAAACCAAGGGTTTCAAAAATGTGGAACTAAAACATTTTGGAAAGTTTTCACTGAATTTGTGATATTCACAGCATTTTTGTAATGTAACAGCATGTCTCATTACAATTTAACATTAACTGGATGTGCTAGATAATGTACTGAGAATACAAAGACAAGATTCCCAGTTATTCCTGTCCTCAACCTTTAAGGAAATTTCCATTGACTAGTTAAAAACACATAGACATTTTTTTCTGGGTATTGTGTAACTGTTCACAGAGAAAATTTCATGTTCTCTTAAATTACCATTATTCTCTCTGAAAGTTTATAAAAGTGAACAATGAAGTGTGAAAATAGAATGCTTTTCAGAAAAGGTCCTTTCACTGAGAGAAAAAGTTCTGTGTTCATTTTGGCAATATTTAAGAGAATGAATACATAGTGGGTGTACACACACACACACACACACACACACACACACACTTCTCTCTCTTCAACTAGGGGATTCCTGATACTATTACTCTATAGAACAAGGATCTAGACTTTTCCAAACCAAACACTGCAGTATATGATTCCATTCAAAATGTTTCTTTGTATAGTAGGATAGAAAATTTAGTAATATACTCTCAAGCCTCAGAATGCTTATCAGCTAAAAGGGTCCATGTTTTTAGGAAATGTGCAACTCTAGTACCAGCTTTTATTTTGTTTGTTTGTTTTGTATTTAGCAATAACAGAGATCCTATGTATTTACTTAGAGCTTAAGATGACCACTGAGAAAGCTTTTCACACATTTAAATGCTTCCATTATAGAAAAAAAAAAACATGCTTTTGATAATGCTTGATATTGAACTACAATGAAATTGGGAAGCTGCTATATCACTATCTGATGTGTTTTTTAAATTACCTTGCCAGAAGACTTGATTCCTTTAAAAAGTGCTGCTCCAACTATGAGCCAAGCCAGAAGAAGACAAAGTGCTAAATACCATACAATTACTCCAGTCTCATCCATTCCACTTGATCGTTGGAGCGCCACTTTACTGAAACACATAAGCCATTTTATGATCACAGAATCACTTGTCTTAAAGAAAATACATTGAATGTTTTAATATCATTTGTCCAAGTGGAAGCTTCATGAGTATTGTATCTTATTAATAGATCAAAATTCTGTGAGCCTTTATTGATGGATACCATCAATGAAAAGGCACAGATAGTTCGTTAAATGACCAGCCTCCTAACTTCAGAGTTAACCACATCCAATCCAAAGTTTCAAACCATAGAATAAAAGATCTATTGATTCTTTTAGCTATTACTTTCCTCTATTTCAAGATCCTTTATGTAAAGAAATTGACTTTATATCAGATTTTATATTTTACTATTGTAGTATTTTTCTCATATTAAAATAATGAGGAAAACATTTAGATTATAGTAAATATTTTCTCATTCTGTACTTATAGATATCACCAAACTCAAATGATCCCATTATTCACACCTTTTCCACAGACTTTATGTAAAATTCCAAGATTCTCACTAGGTACATGCATAGATCTAGGATCTTATTTCTAAGATTGAAGTTTGAGAACATTTGAAGATCCAAAGTTTAAAAGAGTTACAAAGGTCATTAACATGTGAATGAAGAAGAGATCATTTAGCAATAGAGTCAACAATATTAGGTGAAGGTAATGGTTAGGTATAGAGTAAGTAAAGAGAGATCATTTAATAAAAGTAAATATAACCCTACATATCTATTCTTACCATATAATGACAATGGTAAACAAAATTGATGAGGAATTACACTTTTTTAAAAAAGCAATCTTATTCATCACCCAACTATTTATCATTACAACTTGATCATTGCAGTCTAAAATTTGGATATTTTTTCTTCAAAGCAATTTCCTAACTCATAGCTAATAAGCACTTAATAAGTCAGTACAGCATTCTGCCCATTTAATAACTAATTTATAAAAGAGATTGCTGACTATGAGCTAATTTGCAGATAACTACTAATAACATGGCATAGGTAAACATTTGAGTTAAATGAAATATAATTTGCTCTGACTTCTCTTTTTCTATTTATGTGAATTAAGGAGGGGTTGATTAATATTTTGTTGTTTTATATGAATTTTAAGATAACATCTCTTTAAAAGTAAATCATCTAGCATACTTACTTCCAATATTGTTCACTGGGAAGCTGCCCTGGCTGATAAATTTCACTGCCATTGATGCAGGTAAGATTGTTGATGTCTACCCGGCTTTTATTTATTTGGATAATCTCCAGTATTCCATTATTTACTGTACTCACATTACAGTGTGTTACTAAAAATGATAGAAAAAAAATATATAGACACAGACATGTACTTAGTTTTAGAAGAGTACTTTCCTGGAAAAAAAAGTTTTAATGATAAATGATTTAAATTACCATCAAAATTGTTACTTGGAGAAAGTGGAGTAGAAATCTTACAGATGGAATAAGCTATGTACATTCAGCATTTTAAAATCTTGTCTACTAAACTAGGAGGGATTACATAATTGTCTGCCTTTGTAAACCATGATTATATTTACAGTAACAACAGGTATAGAGTAACAATTGTTTCAGTTGCAGTATAGTGCTCTAACAAACTTTTGGTATGTGGAATTACCTATGCAGCCTATGTTTTAAATAAATTAAAGCCTTTAAACTCAGAAGCATTACATATTTATAAATTTATTCTCTGATGTACATAGGTAATTAAAATGGCAATAATCTATGACATAGATGGTACATTATCCCTAAAATTAGCAACATATAACATGAACAACATCTACTGTCTCCTGAGACACACACAACTCTCATGGATAGCACTTTTCTCCCTTTGTCATTTTCTCAGTTTCTCCTCTCCTGCCCAGAGCTTAGGCCTGGAAGAAGTACTCCTAGGCAAGATTGAGCCTTCCTGGCTGCTTTCAGAGATTAACACATTGTATTACTTATTTTTCAGATTATATATGTTAGCTTCTGCTTTCACCAGTGACCTTTGGACCCCTTAAAATGTACCTAAATTGCTTAGAGAATGATTTAACCCTTCAAGCACATAAAAAAAATGAAAGAATTATTTGGGGGTTGACAAATTTTACCTATTGGTGATCTGCTACAGTTTTTATCTGACCACGAAGAACAATTTTTCCATGGTAGTTCACTTTGAAAAGAAGCAAACATGTAGTAAAGACTATAGGCAATTATGACATTGTAATAGATTGTCACAAAAATGGATATCAGGACCATTGTAATTCCCACACCTAGAAAAAAAAGAACAATTAAAAACCAAACTCAAGTGAAATTTATTTTGCTAATTCATAAAAAAAAAATGTATCTCAATTACCACAAAATCAATTGTAAAATAAAAAAGACTGTTTCCGGCTGGGCGCGGTGGCTCAGGCCTGTAATCCTAGCACTTTGCCAGGCTGAGGCAGGCGGAACACTTGAGGGCAGGAGTTCCAGACCTATGTGGCCAACGTGGTGAAGCCCTATCTCTACTGAAAATACAAGAATTAGCTGAGTGTGTTGGCGCACACCTGTAATTCCAGCTACCTGGGAAGCTATGGCAGGAGAATCGCTTGAACCTAGGAGACGGAAGTTTCTGTGAGCTGAGATCCGCCACAGCACTCCAGCCTGGGCGACGGAGTGAGACTCACTCAAAATAAAGAAAGACTGTTTTGAATGACTTTTTTTCTTTTTTCTTCCTGGGAGAGTAGGGGTTAATGCTGTCTGAGCAATTTTCTTCTAAATTTAAATTCACTTTTATGATTGGCTTTTGGATGCAGTTTTTCAGTTGATTAGAAAAGGTTTTAAGGACAAGGCCAGAAGACTTGTTTTATGCCCATCAAATTCACATAAAGCAAAACCCAAGTCTATTACTTTTTCTTATTAAGCCTACAAATTCTTGTCAGATCATGCAAAGCAGACATTCTTTAGACCAAAAAAAAAAAAAAAAATTCAAAGCTCATATCTTATTTACTCACTGAACAACACAATATTCATCTACAAATCAACATTTTGAAAAGTAGAAAATGAAGCCTCTAAATTAATGACCTGAAGGGATGGTGTACATATTTTTACAACTATGTGTAAAGAAAATTAAATAATTCAATGACAATCTGAATTTAAATATCAAAAATTTCCTTAACTAGGTAGTTTCAGAATGCAGTTTAGCATGCTGAATAAAACTCCTATGCTTAAAACTAGCTTTTAAGGTAGTTTCCTCACTCTTCCAGAGCAATATTCTAGTCACGAATTTATTTTTGATGTTGCATTGAAAACAATTTTTGCAAGCTAGCATATACCAAAATTATATTTAATCTTCAGACAAAAGAGGTAGTTTAATGCTTAGTAACAATTAAGGTATTTATTAAGCTTTACCAGTGTCCTATTAGGAGCATCCAAGAAAAAATGGCCTACCTTCAACTTTTCTGAATGAGGCATTGTAAAAGATATGCAAAGGCAGTAGGACAAAGGCTAAATAGAAGTAGAAAAAAGTCAGAGACTTTAAATTAGAGCACTAGATCATGTGCCAAAATAATTCAAAAGGTGAAAATAGGAAAATAATGATACCCTTATAACTGTCTTTAGTGTGCTTTCTAACCCTTCCCATTTCTGCAGCCCAGGATAAACAGAAATAAAAACATTTGATTTTTAAATTCTATAGTGGCAAACTGTGCAGCAACACAACAATAATGCATGTTTACTTTGCCTTAAATTGTCAGAATAAGCAATTTTTTCTTCCTCGTAGTGAAGGTAGCTATATGCACAAATATACTAATAACCATGGTAAAGAAAATGCTTTAATACCAACCTTGAAACAATGGAAGAATCCTCCAAACTGAAACTGGACCTAAGCTAGCAAATTGTCCCAGTGAACACTCCAGAAAGAACAAAGGTAAACCAGCCAACGCTAGCATAATTGCATAAGGTATCAGGAAGGCACCTAAAAAAGGTAAGAACCAAAGCACTATTACACGTCAAAGTCTTGATGACACTTTCACAACCAACATAACATTTTAAAAGCATCCTGATACAGTGGAATCAAAATGTGCTGGGTTTGAGCCTAAACTTCACTACTTTCTATGAATAAGTAGTTGATTCTTTAAATCTTGGATTTCTCATCTATGAAATGGGTATCCTAGTATTACCTAATGAGGTTGTTGTGATTATTACAAACAATAAAGTATAAAAACTTAACCAGAGGAATTGAGCGATCCCAGGCATTGGAGCCAGATAGACCTAGGTTGAAATCCTGCCTAGACCATTTACCAGTTATGTGACCTAGGGCAACTTACCTAATGTCTGAACCTTGGATTCCTTATAAAAGGGAGAACAATACCAACTCAGTTTGTGGTAAGGGTTCAAATACAGTGCCTATGTGAAAATGCCTGCCAAAATGGCAGGCACGCAGCCATTTTGCTTTTCCTCCTTTCTCCTTTAAAAATAAATGATCTATTTTTAGGACTAGGTGTAAAAATGCTAATGTGGCTCAGAGTGTAAGTTACTGAAATTAGGTTTATTGTTCTCCAAAGAGTCACAAGGTTCTTCACTCAATACAAAACATATTGTTTTTGTTTGAAAATTCTGAATTTTGAGACATACTCATTAATTTTCAATTTGATTAAGAATAATTCACCCACACTAGATGATTCATCTCCCCCATTCTTTTAATCTTTTATCATTTTCCTTTTTTTTTCTTTCTACTTTTGGGGCATAGTGTTTTTCATTAGAAGCTTTACCAAATTATAGGTTGAAGCCAGGACAGAATATTAAACTTATTGATAAAACATTCTAGAAATATTGGTAAAGTTTAATAAGGAATGTAGGGATCACTGGATAAAAATGGGTTTTCAGATTATGTACATTTTATTTACTCATGTTACAGTTTTGCCTCAACTATTTTTCATATTATGATACTGTGTAATGTCACACCTAAAAATAACATTTTTTTCAACTCTCAGAATACATCTACTACAAATGAGTCTATAAAGCACTTGTTATTTATTCATAGGTAACTGACTTACTTTAATGCTAACCCTGGAAGTCACTAGACCATAGGGAAAAATATGTTTGTAAAGATGTTGCAATGCACATACCATCTTTACTATGACTAATAGAAGTTCAAGTCCTGTGAAAGACAAACATGAAGAAAAAATACAGAATATCCCTGTTTAACTACAATAAACAAGTTTAACCAGCTGAGTGTGAACAGGTATTTTTCTTTACAAAAAGATTATTTTCTTCAGTGTTATGTCTGACTTCTCAGCTATTATTATCAATATTACCCATAGTTGATAAATTGTTAATATAGTGGCCATAAATTGTCAATAATGCAGACCTAGACCCTAAAGTGACAGTTCTCTTTCACAAACTGTTAAAAAGAATATACAGATAAAAATGTTTCCAGGTTTTAGAAATAACTTTTAAACCTGACCATATTATTAAACCTAATTAGCATTTAACAAATTTGAATCTCACTTTCCTCTTCTAGTCTTGGACAAAAGAAGAAGCATTGAGAGTGTTAACTTAAAAAACTGAAAACCAATATGGCATATTAAATTTTAGAGGAAATGATGAAAAAGATAATAGCATACAATTAATATTATTGTTTTGACTATATTTTAAAAGTTTCTATTATAACTAGTTTAGGCCGGGCATGGTGGCTCATGCCTGTAATTCTATCACTTTGGGAGGCCGAGGAGGGTGGATCACAAGATCAGGAGTTCAAGAGCAGCCTGGCCAAGATGGTGAAACCCTGTCTCTACTAAAAATATAAAAAGTAGCCAGGCATGGTGGCGGGCACCTGTAATCCCAGCTACTGGGGAGGCTGAAGCAGAAAATTTCTTGAACTCGGGAGGTGGAGGTTGCAGTGAGCCAAGATCGTGCCACTGCACTCCAGCCTGTGTGACAGAGCAAGATTTTATCTCAAAATAAAATAAACTTGTTTAATGTAGTTCCTAGAAAATTGTGGCAATTATTGGGCCTATGTATGATGTCAAGGCACAGGGGATTTCTTACTCTAAACATGAGTTACAAGAGGCTTAAAATGAGTCAGAATGTTTCTCTTCACCACACTGGACCTTAGGACATAGACATAAACAAAATTGTAGTTTCTGATGTGTTTTCCAGCTGACTGAATGACCCAGCTTCTAGATAGGGGAATTTATGCTACTGACACTTAAAGCATTTAATAAACAGAATTCCTTTCTTAAGTCTCTGAAGACCACTGTGAATATTGTAATGTAATCAATTAGCAAGAATTATGATTGAAATATCACCACACAAAATCCTATCATACTAAGAAAAATAATTATAGTGGCACAGTCTCACTGGCACCCAGTTATGAAATATAAGGGCATGTCACCTCTATACTTCTAATAGAACCTGTAATTACAAGTAAATAAAATATGGTGTAAGTGAAAAAGTTGTTTGGACATTACTAGAGAATTGTGCAATTCATTTTCTTTCCCATTGTGTGTCACCTCAAAGTTGTATTTCTCTCCTTATTCTAATTGAGTCTACCCTAATGATCTACAAGGTATAAACAGCATTTTTTTGCAGGAATAAAACATCAATCCTAGAACTAAATTATTTCATTTTAGAATGATCTTCTACATAGTCAGTCCAGTTACATGTAACTTAATATTGCAGCTTAAAAACTAAACATTTAATTTTTAATCATCTCTTTCCACACTTAAATCATCACAATATAATGCATTATTTTAGTTAAACAAATAATTTGAGCTTCTTAATTGAACTTGATTTCTCTGTTTATGATTCAGCTATAAATTAAGCAAAGCACAATTTGAGTCTGAACAGATTATCACAGAAACATGCATAAATTAGGAAAAGTATGTCATAGTTGAAGATTACATGAGATCTCATATCAGAAGCTTAGAAGTGCTAAAAATAAAGCTTTCATCAAGTTTATATCTGAGGATTTTGTGAAACTAGCTTTCTAACTTGAGCTAGTAGCTCAGACTAATTAATAAATTCAATATGCTTTTTTCTCATTCTCCCACTAACCCAAACTATCAACTATCATATGCCTTCCTTCAATGTGTAAAACATCCTCAGAGGCCATACAGCATCACATTTAAAACTGGAGGGAAAAGCAAAGGTGTGGGGTGGGGGTGAAATAGAATACCTCCACCATTGTTGTAGGTCAGATATGGAAATCTCCACACATTTCCCAATCCCACTGCATATCCAACCATAGATAGAAGATAATCCGATTTTTTGGACCAGTTACCACGGTCCTGATTCTCATCATTTTCACCAACATGGAAATTCTCTGATGAAGCTGACACTTTCTGGGGAAGAGAAAACATCAACAGCTTTTCTTTCTACTATTACAAATTCCACAGAAGCATAATTTCACAAATCCATAGAACAACACAAAAATGGGGGGAACAAACCCTGAAAACCATAGCTGAGGGGAATGCTTTAGAAAGTTGGGGAGATTTCTGCTGATAGCTGCTTTTGCTTTACAACATTTACCCATTAGAGTGAGCATGGTTCTGTAGGTATGTTTACTACTCCATCAGCTGAGATTATCCAAATTTTGGTAAAAACGTTAAATGTGACACCAGTGTGAGGCACAAATGAAAGCAGACAAAGCAGGTTGGAAATACAAAGGTCTCTGTCACAGCAGTGTGAGGGGCAAATGAAAGTAGACAAATCAGGTTTCAAATACAAAAATCTTAAAGATGAATTAGATAAAGTCATTACTATTGATATTGTAGCAGATCTTTGAGCAGGAACAAATGTAGTTTCTACTGGAAAAAAAGCAAACGAACAAGAATCCATAAACTTTTCTTATGGCGTGATAATATTGGATATATCAAGTTAAGGGTAGTTTAACTTTTCTCTGTCTTATAGATTAAAATCAGTGCTTTTCTAAAAGCCATAGAATAATGTGCAGAAACAAATTCTCCTGTGTCACCAGATGGAGTAGCTCTCTCTCCACTTGGGAGGGGGAGGAGGGATAGGGGTTCTCCCAACCTGCTCACTGCTCTGGAGTATGGAGGGTTCCTTGGGTCAGTTAGGGACAGTATACTTTTGCACTTTTCTCTAGCATATGGACACAGTTAGGAGAGGGACAGAGAACAGGATTATATGGGTACTCCCAAGGCAGAGGATGAGGTGGCCCTGAGTCTTCTAGCTATGAGAGTAAGAGCTTTTCTTTTTTCTCTTCTCTATAGTTATAGCTCAGGCACACTTAATAGTTGAACAGAAATGTGGAGAACAAGGAAAAGTCACAGAAAGCAAAAACTGAGACTAGCAACTTCTCTTAAGTTTTCCACTCTCAGGCCCTCCACACCTCCCACAGCTCCCAAACCCCTACCTCCATCCCCCTGCACTTGAAGAAAGTCAGGCACTTCAACTTGTCCATGGTTGAAGCTGGCTCCGCCTCGTCTCCTCTTGCAGTCTGGCTGAGCTTGACTGGTGGCAGGTGCACACTCCCCTGTTCCTACTTGCCAGAGTGAGCCACCTTGCCCAGGGGTGGGACCATTTATGGAGAAGCTCTCTCCTCCCCCTCCTGGGTGTCCAGTAGTGTCAGTTACCGGAAGGGACTAAAGTGAGGCTCTGGTTTTTCCCCAGGTAAGCCTACATGTAGCAATCTCATCTCCTGCCCCAGCCCTGGGAAAGGGCTGGGCTGCTGGAGAGCAGAGCAGTCTGAGCCGAGATGACTGACAGACTTTGACTCAGAGCTGTGTAGGTGCCTTTGCAATCTAGTCTCCTTTCCTGGGTTCCCTGTTTCCTCCTAACCTCGCCTCAGTCTGGTCTCTGTTCTGGTGCCAAGTGTTGATCTCCACAAGTGCTGGAGGGAGAAGAGGGCCATCCTGTTCCCCAGAATTCTCCTGAACAGACCAAACCACCCTGGGTCCTCAGATTTCCCAAAGTTTTGCCCCTCACTAGAAAGCACTTGATTTCCTGGGGCAAATGCTGCTCCCAGAAGAAAAGCCCCTGAATTGGGCACCTTGAAAAGCAGCCAGGTGAGATAAGATTACCCAGCTGGCTCGGCCTGAAAAGAGCAACTTGGAACCTATATCTCGGGCTCCATTCTCAGCCTTCAGGACAGCTTTGCCTTTTACAGGGATTGCTTTGTGTGGTATTTCAAAGAAGCCAAACACAAACAAATTATTGAGTAGGTTTATGGGAAATTCTAACCCTAACAAAGAACCACTCTCTGTAAGAAAGATGAGGCTTAGAAAGTAAACTATGAGGAAACATCCCAGCATGACCAGGGAGGAAATATTATAATGTGGTTTACTAATAGAATGCCTTTTCATCAGAAAACTCAAAGGATTTAAACTCAGTCTGCCCGGGTAAGAGATAGTGATGGTGGTTCTATGAAGCACAGCACAAATTCATACACAGAGAGGAATGAACAAATAGGCAAATTCTGTACCCAATGTACAGCTCCTTTGTTCTCCACTGACTGATAAAATTTTTCATTTACAATAGAAATATGCCCAAGGGAATCTAGGCAGGTAAGGTAGAGAAAGTCCATGAAAGATGTAGGGTGCTAGTAAGGAAAGTATCAGTAAGTTTCACTTAACTTTGTCTTGAACATAACAAAGGCTGATGTGCATGTGTGTGTGCACACATACGCGTGTACCAATGGGGAGTTGGGGGAGGGAGAGTGCTAATGCATGAGTGCGTGCCTATTAGTACTATATACTACTGGTGTGACCTAAAGGCTAAGAGGAAACAGAAGGGAGAGAAGCAAGAAGGGCTTATAAACCTCCTTATAAAAGGAAGAGCTAAAAAGCAAATCCAATAGCATTTACTAAACTATCAAAATCCCATATAAATGAAAGGGGCCCACTTTGGGGCATTGAAAACAATTGGTAATCAAGAGACTAGAAAGAAAACAAGAAACATAAGGATAGAGAGATTATGGGGATTACAAGGTGTATTAGCCTATTCTCATGCAGCTATGAAGAACTGCCCAAGACTGGATAATTTATAAAGGAAAGAAGCTTAATTGATTCACAGTTTCACATGCCTGGGGAGGCCTCGGGGAAACTCACTTCACGGTGGAAGGGAAAGAAAACATGTCCTTCTTAACATGGCAGCAGGAGAAATGCCAAGCAAAGGGAGAAAAGCCCCTTATATGACCATCAGATCTTGTGAGAACTTACTATCATGAGAACAACATGGGGGTAACCACCCTCATGATTCAATTACCTCCCACCAGGTTCCTCTCACCACACGTGGGGATCATGAGAACTACAATTTAAGATTATATTTGGATGGGAACACAAAGCCTAACCATATCACATGGCAAGGGTATTTGTTATACAATGGGACCAATTTTCCCTGCCTATTATGCAGTAGAGAAGTTTCTATCACCTTTGAAAGTTGGAGCATTTAACACATAAAATGTAAGATAGATTTTAGATAATATACTTCTGTTTGGGGGGGGCAGGATTATTCCCATTACCATGCTTTGCTTTTCATAAACTGGCTCCTGACTACCTCTTTAGTAACATCTATTCCTATTCCTTGTCTCAAACTCTTACTGTGTATGTCCTTTTCTGTGCATACACAAACATGCTGTTTCTCACCTCAGTGCCTTTGCTCATGCTATTGCTTCTTCTGGGAATTCCCACCGTCATCTTCATTTGGCTACTACTCATCCTTTAAAACTCTGCTTGGGTGTCCTCCTCCAGGTCTTTTCACAATAGTTCCTCCTTTATTACAACAGTCTAGATTTAAATGTCTCTCCTCTGTGTTCCTATGCACCCTATGTTCTTTTTACATTGTGTGAAATTACTTGCTTATCTTCCTCTATACTACCAGTTCTTTGAAGACAGGGAGATTGTGTTAATTATTCCTGTGTTCCACACATCTAGCACAATACCTGATGCAGATTAGGCACTCAGTAAATATTTATTAGAAAATTTTACTCAGATAAGTAACTTAATGACTTTGTTGCCAAAAAAAAAAAAAAAAAGGAAAGGACACCTGGTATATAATTCACTCTCAAAGACTCATGAGATCCGAGAGCATATTTTCTCTTCTTTGGGCCCCTATTTATTAACTGATGAAAAAATTATGTTTGTGTATTATTGATTTGAAACTTGAAAGAAGTATAGAAGTTGTATGGGCAAAAGAGAGAGGGAACTATGTAAACTCAATCACAAGGATATGAATGAGCATTGTGTGGGAAAACAGAAGAAGATTGCTCATTATTGGAGTAATAAAAAATAAGGAGAGAGAGAGAAAGTGTGACCATTCATCTGCCTTGCAATCTACGCCTAAGCCATGGTCTGAAAGGCAATAGTAAAATTATTGTTAACTTGGGCATGACACATGGGAAGCTCTGCTTTAGCTGTGCAAAAACACCTCAACATTGTAATTAACGACCCACATGCATTACGTTGTTCAATGGGGGACTTTTAAACATGGGCCATTCCTGCTAGGACACACACAACAATAGCCATGAGCCTGATTTGCTTTTGTTTGTTTGTTTGTTTTAAAAAAAAGCATTTTCAGAAATTGAGATGGTTTGGTGGTTTGGCTCTGTGTTCCCACCCAAATCTCATCTCAAATTGTGATTCCTGCATGTCAAGAGAGGGACCTGGTGGGAGGTGATTGGATCATGGAAGCAGTTTCCCCCATGCTGTTCTGGTGATGGTCAGGGAGTTCTCATGAGATCTGATGGTTTAAAAGGTTTAAAAAGTGGCAGTTTCCCCTTTCTCTCTCTCTCTCTCTCCCCCCCCTCTCTCTCTCACCACCTTGTGAAGAAGGTGCTTGTTTCTTTTTCCCCCTCCACCATGATTATGAGTATGAGTTTCCTGAGGCCTCCCCAGCCATGTGGAACTGTGAGTCAGTTAAACCACTTATTTATAAATTATCCAGTCTCAGGTAGTATCTTTATAGCAGTGTGAAAACAGACTAATACAGCAATTGAAAGATTTAGTTAGTAATAAATTAGTAGCAACCAAAAGTCAGCTCATAACTGTGATTTTGTCCAGGAAACAAAGTTAAAATAAAAATTGATCCAATAGTTACATCCCATATTCTTCTTCTTTCTCACTAAAATTATGTCATTAACCATGGAAGTTGTCTTCAGTCTCATATTTAAGGTGATGTACACCCCAATTACCCTGATTTGATTATATGAATATAACAAATTATCCATCACATGTACCCCCAAAATATATACATCAAATATGTAATTTAAAAAGAAAAGAGAAGGCATTTGAACGCTTTCATGAAACCCAATGCCTTATTGAGCAACCACATTATATTTTAGCCCTCTCCTGAAATAACTCTTTTAAACTTTACCAGCTGAAAGTGTGAAAGAATGAAGAAGAAAGACTAGTTGGTCTACAGTAAAAATAAATAATATAAATTCCTATCTTAGTAAATGTAAATACATGAATTAAGCATTTGAAGTTTATGGTTTCAGACATTAATCACTTTACTATAAATCAGACTCTAGCCATAGTCAAAACATTAGTAAGCTTTTCTCGAAAAGGTTCCTAAGAAGCAAGACTTACTTAAGAAAGAAAATTTTGTTGTCAGCCAAAGAAGTCATGATTCCCTAGCAGTATCAACTAGTGAATTGACAGAGAACACACATCTTGCTTTCTACAGAATATAAAGGACAACATGCTATAGAATCTTGAAAGAAAATAGTAGCTCCTGATGCATAATTTCATATTGGTTGTTTCCAAACAGGGCAACTTAATTTGTTAATTTTATGGTTTTGTTACATTGCCTGTACCATAACATAGCACTTTAGGTATAAACTTTATATTGAAGTGTAACATACATAATAAAAATGCACAAATTATAAATATACAACTTAATGAGTTTTCACAAACTTAACACTCCCATGCAATTAGCAGTAAGTTCAGGAAACAACATTACCAGAACCTCAGAAGACCTCTTATTACCCTCCCCACTATCTTGAGTTTTAACACCATACGTTAGCTTTGTCAGTGTTTGAACTTTTAACAAGTGGAATATTGTAGTATATACACTTTTGTGTCTGACATCTTTGACTTAATTTTATGTTTTAGAGGGTCTCCCATACTGTTACATGTACCTGTAGTTCATCTATTATCATTCTGTATCATATTACAATGTATGAATATGCTACTATACAATAAATACTAAATTCACTTAACCATTTTACTAATGAACATTTGAGCTGTTTCCAGATTAGAGCTATTTTGAATGGTCCTGCTATATATTTAGGCAAAACCCTGTCTCTACTAAAAATACAAAAAATTAGCTGGGCATGGTGGCAGACGCCTGTAATCCCAGCTACTTGGAAGACTGAGGCAGGAGAATCACTTAAACCTGGGAAGCAGAGGTCACAGTGAGCAGAGATCATGCCACTGCACTCCTGGCCGGGCAACACAAGCAAAACTTCTCCAACAAACAAACGAACAAAACTCCTTGCTCATACATAAGAAATAACTCATTCATTCAAGTTTTATCATGAGATTGCAGCAATTCAGTTACCTCTTCAGGCTATACTTCTAATTCTAGTTCTCTTGCTATTTTCACCACATTTGCAATTATTTCCACCACATTTGCAATTATTTCCACCACATTTGCAATTACTTCCACCACTGACATCTTGAATTCCTCAAAGTCATCTCTGAGGGTTGGAATCAATTTCTTCCAAATGCTTGTTAATACTGGTATTTTGAACTTCTCCCATGAATCATGAGTGTTCTTAATGGCATCTAAATGCTAAATCCTTCCCAGAAGCTTTTCACTTTACCTTGCCTAGATTCACCAGAGGAATCACTATCTATGGCAGTTATAGTTTTACAAAATATATTTGTTAAATAAAAAGACTTGAGAGTCAAAATCACTCCTTGATCTATGAACTGCAGAATGGATGCTGTGTTAGCAGGCATGAAGAGAACATTAATCTCCTTGTTTTACTGGGTGACCAGGTACTTTGTTAGTGAGCAGTAATGTTTCTAAAGGAAAATTTTTTCCTGAGCAGTAGGTCTTAACAGTGGACTTAAAATATTCAATAAACTCTTTGGTAAACAGATGTGCTATCATCCAGACTTTGTTGTTCCATTTATAGAACACAAATAGAATAGATTTAGCATAATTCTTAAGGAACTTAGGATTTTCAGAATGGTAACTGAGCATTGGCATCAACTTAGAGTCACCAGCCATATTAGCCCCCTACCAAGACAGTCAGCCTGTCATTTGAAGCTTTGAAGTCAGGTATTGACTTCTCTAGCTACAAAAGTCTTAGATAGCATCTTCTTCCAACAGAAGTCTGGTGTGTCTACACTGAAAATTTGTTATTTAATGTAGCCACCTTCATCAATAATCTTAGCTAAATCTTTGGCATAACTTGCTGTAACTTCTATATCAGTACTTGCTGATTCACCTTGCACTTTCCTGTTATAGAGATGGCTTCATCCCTTAAACTTCATGAACAAGGTCTGGTAGCATCACACTTTTCTGCTGCAGCTTCCTCACGTCTCTCAGCCTTCATAGAACTGAAAAGAGTTAGGGTCTTGCTCCAAATTAGGCTTTGACTGAAGGGAATGTTGTGGCTTCTTTGGTCTACTATCCAGACCACTAAAACTTTCTCCATGTCAGTAATAATGCTGTTTCACTTTCTTATCATTCATGTGTTCATTGGAATAGCACTTTTAACTTCCTTCAAGAACTTTTCATTTTGCATTCACAACTTGGTTATTTGGCACAAGATGCCTAGCATTCAGCCTCTCTCTGCTTTCAATAATCCTTCCTCAGTGAGCTCAATCATTACTGGCTTTTTAAATTTAAAGTGAGAGATATGAGACTCTTCCTTTCACTTGAACTTTTGTATGCCATTTCAGGGTTATTAATTGGCCTAATTTCAACACTGTAGCGTTTCAGGAAATAGCCCGAAGAAGGAGAGACATGGGGAACAGCTGGCCAGTGGAGCAATCAGAATACACACAACAGTTTGCCATCTTATATGAACATAGTTTAGTTCACGGCACCTTAAAACAATTATAATGTTAACATCAAACATGACCAGTCATAGATTACCATAAGATATAAGAATAATAAAAAAGTTTGAAATATTGTGAGAAATAGCCATATGTGACACACAGATACAAAGTGAACACACGCTGTTGGATAAATGGCACCAATAGACTTGCTCAAACCAGGGTTGCCATAAACCCATAATTTGTAAAAAGTGCAATATCTGCCAAGAACAATAAAAGTTAAGTTCAATAAAATGAGGTGTGCTTGTACTTAGACTTCACCTTTGGTATACTGGCATTCCTCCTTTTAAATGCATTGCTGTAAGATATGCTTGCTGCTGGTATTCATTTACAAACATAAACTTTGTCAAAACTTTGTATCTTAGCTCTTAAATCCCAGGCGTTTCAAACATTCAAATGCCTACTCTTACTTTCTTACCCTTAGGAAGTCATTCACTTCATATGATCCATGGAATAATTGTTCTTATTAACTTCTTAAAACAAACAAAGTATAAGTTATTATGAACCCTAACCAACCTACTAGAGTTCTTTGAAGAGATTTTTAAAAATTAAAGAATAGTTATATTTATACTCTCTGTGTTCATGTGCAGGCATTTTCAATATATTTTTCTAATTATTAAAGTTTAAATTGTGTCACTACATAAAGAAATGGAAAATGAAGAGTTATGAACAAAACTAGTCATAAAGTATAGCATTTATGTCTTGCTTGACTGAAGTTCTTTAATGTAAGTGATGTGTAGTAGGATGCCTAATATGTGAATAACACAATGCAATTCTTTCTTCTTTCACTACACACAGCAATGTTCTAGCTTCTTTCTAAAACTGACATGCAGAGGGCTATCTGAGGCATCCTTCATTGATTCACTTTCTTTTATTGCTGAATGTCATGGCAACTAATTTATTTCTGCTTCATTACTGGCAAACAATATTGTTCCTAACAATAATAATATGACTGCCTCTAACAATAACAATAACCACTGTTGCCACAATATCAGCTACCCTTTTCTTTTAGTAGCTACCATAAGCCATGTACTTTTTTCTCTTTCTCAGTTTTTTTTTTTTTTATTATTATGCTTTAGGTTCTGAGGTACATGTGCAGAACGTGCAGGTTTGTTACACAGGTATACATGTGCCATGGTGGTTTGCTGCACCCATCAACCTGCCATCTACATTAGGTATTTCTCCTAATGCTATCCCTCCCACTGCTCCCCACCCTCCAAAAGACCCAGTGTGTGATGTTCGCCTTCCTATGTCCATGAGTTCTCATTGTTTAACTCCCATCTATGAGTGAGAACATGTGGTGTTTGGTTTTCTGTTCCCCATCAAAAAATGGGCAAACGATGTGAACAGACACTTCTCAAAAGAAGACATTTATGCAGCCAACAGACATATGAAAAAAATGCTCGTCATTACTGGTCATTAGAGAAATGCGAATCAAAACCACAAAAAGATACCATCTCACACCAGTTAGAATAGTGATCATTAAAAAGTCAGGAAACAACAGATGCTGGAGAGGATGTGGAGAAATAGGAACTCTTTTACACTGTTGATGAGAGTGTAAATTAATTCAACCATTGTGGAAGACAGTGTGGAGATTCCTCAAAGATCCAGAACTGGAAGTACCATTTGACCCAGCAGTCCCATTACTGGGTATATACCAAAAGATTATAAATCATTCTATTATAAAGATGCATGCACACATATGTTCATTGTGGCACTGTTCACAATAGCAAAGACTTTGGAACCAATGCAAATGCCCATCAGTGATAGACTGGATAAAGAAAATGTGGCACATAAACACCATGGAATACTATGCAGCCATAAAAAAGGATGAATTCATGTCTTTGCAGGGACATAGATGAAACTGGAAACCCATCATTCTCTGCCATGTACTTTATGCATGTTATTTCTAATCTTCAAAACAACTCTACCAAGAAAGTACTATTATTATCCCCATTTTTACAGATTAATAAATAGGCAGAGATAGTTGAAATAGCTTGTCCAAGGTCATAGGGCTGGAACATATAGGGGCTGGTATTCAAACCGAGTTCTATTAAGAGAACCTGAGCTTTTTCCAGTAATTATGCTATAGCGCTTCTCCTTTCCATCTCAGCCTTTCTCAATTACTCTGTTAAATCACCTTCCCTCTTAGTATTCCTCCCTCCTGCTTACTTCTATTTCTCTTTCCTCTACCCCATGTCATACTTCACCCAGTCCTTCTTCTGAACTGTTTTCCTTTACTTGGAAGTCGTCCTTCCTTTCACCTTTCCCCTCTTAACCCGTTTCTCTTTAAAACACAAAGGGCTAATCAGTATTAATTACCAGCCTGAAAAGAGCACCTTAACACCTGCTAGATATGTCACTGCTCCAAACTGAGGCTCCCTCTCAGGAGACTGCTGAAGAGAGGAGGGTTGGTTCTGTGCATAAGCCAATTGGATCAGTTTCATAGAATTTTCAACTGACAATCAAATATCAGTTTATGAAGTTAGCACCAGGACCTCCACCAATATCCATGGAAGGGAGGACTCATAAATAATAAAGTAGAATCCAGCTGTATAGTCAGTATTATTATAGTTATTAACATCAGTGGGATGCAGCAATCAGTTACTGGTGGTCAGGCCCATGTCCTGTGTTGTTGAAATATTGTTGTTTTCAGGCTTAGGAGTGGTGATACACCTGTCTTGTAATTACACAACACAGCTAATTCCTCAGTGTGGGTTACAGTCTGACTCATTTGTTTAGATCACTTTTGTCTGGAAATGAAGGGAGCTATGTGACTAAAATTTACTGGGAAATAATGAAAAAATGCAGAAAAAAATTAAACAGTACCTCTTACATAGTATCTTTCCATTAAATCATTTTACCAGCTTGAATTGCTACTTATAATCAGATATAACAAGTGAAATAGGTACAGTATGTCCAGTGTTTTTTGTTAAGTAGTTCAGCAAAAAACACTCACATTGCTGTTACATAACTTCTTGATGCAAAAAAAAAAAAAAAAATGTGGTAGATACAGTGAAATAGCAACGTTTTCTGACATAGGTATTAAATCCTATTGCCTATTCTGACTAGGATACTTTTAGGAAATGGAAAAAAAAATTGTGTTGATATTCAGTTTATTGAATTGTGATAGGTACAATATGTAATGTTTTCTGAATTACTACCTTTAACCATGATATGTTCAATCTGCATTTCCTGACCCGAAAAACACTTCAGGCATATCCCCTAGCTTTTTGATCGCTTTTAGTTACAGAAAAAAAATCCAACCCAATTTAAAAAGTGTAACCCATTTTAAAATTTCAATTCATTGCCAGTTTACTTCTTCCCTTCCCTCGGTAACAGCCAAACTTCAACTCAAGAGACTTGAGTGATGATAGACTACAGCCTGCACTTTCCTCCTCTCTCTTCAGCGTTGCTTTCTACTCTGCAGGTTTGGAGTTAGAAGGCGCTACTGGTATAATCTAAACTCATCTGCCACTGCTTCTCTGGCTATGAATGGTTGATCATCAATGCCCTCTTCATGTGAGGTATCCAAATCATGGGTGCATGTGAGATCTTTTTGAGCAACATAAATGAGTGACTCCCCCTGCACTGTTGTCTGACAATGAGTTTCAACCTCTTCAAAGCTTCCCTCAGCTCCTGCCTCTGGTAGTACACCTCAAAGCCTTTGGCTGTTGGGGACAACTTCATCAATTGATAGCCCACTTGTGTAGTATATTGGAAGGAAGAATCAAGCCTGGCTACCTCTGGTGTCATCCATTTGATCAAAGGGAATCGCATATGTACTTTCCATTACAAATTGGTTATTTAGACTGTTACACTAATATCTCTTTTTCTGCTGTTTTCTCCTGGTGCTCAGTCATAAAGGACAAATAAGATGGTTCACCAGATAAGCAGAGATTAAAGCAAAACTAAACAAAAAGCCAGTGCCCCCTTTTTACCAGGCCCTGCAATTTATGGCAAGTAGTTATCTAGGAGTCACTTTTACCTTTATACCCTTAATAAGTCCTCTGCCTCTTTAAGAGGAAAGGGGGAAACTATAACACTTCATGCATGTAACTTTTAAAAATACTTTAAGTTCTGGGATACATGTCGAGAATGTGCAGGTTTGTTACATAGGTATACACATGCCATGGTGGTATGCTGCACCCATCAACCCATTATCTATCTACATTAGGTATTTCTTCTAATGCTATCCCTCCCTTAGTCCCCCACCCCTAGACAGGCCTCAGTGTCTGATGTTCCCCTCCCTGTGTCCATGTGTTCTCATTGTTCAACTCTCATTTATAAGTGAGAATATGCAGTGTTTGGTTTTTTGTCCCTGTGTTACTTTGCTGAGAATGATGGTTTCCAGCTTCATCCATGTCCCTACAAAGGACATGAACTCATCCTTTTCTATGGCTGCATAGTATTCCATGGTGTATATGTGTCACATTTTCTTATCCAGTCTATTACTGACGGGCATTTGGATTGGTTCCAAGTTTTTGCTATTATTCAAGGCAATGAATAATCAAGTTCTAAAGTGTAAGTACAGATTTAAGTGTTCAGACTATTGTAATAGTTCAGGAAAGCTTCACAGGAAACACCAGATAACCCTTGACTGAAATGATTAGGGCTTATGAGACAAGATAAGTGTAATGAAGTAAGAATGAGTATAAAGCAACACAATAAAAGTCTGATTAGAGCACAGGATCTCGTGGTGGGAGAGGGAGTAAAAGAAATTATTGGCTCATTGCAGTAGGATTACCAGACTGCAACTTCAGGGAGGAAACACTGTCTTGCTCAACATAGTATCACAATTGACTTGAAGGTCTGGAGCATAGCAGGCTCAATACATATTTGTTGCTTGCTGAGCCTGAGATTAGAAACACCTGAATCTAAATATCGTCCTGTAGGTAGGAGGGAGCCTTCAAAGTTATCACAAACAGAATCGCTTGAGAATTTTCCAAGGTACCTCTAGCATTATTTTGAATTTTATTATTTATTCAGTGTTCATCCTACACCCTGATTTTATCTCAGGATACCTCATAATAGTTAAGAGTGAAACTGCAGTCCCAGCACGTGAAATAAGCTGAAGAATGACAAAAGTGACACACGTTTCTATTTATTTGGCTGTCACAATTGAATTTTATTAAAGTATTTGTGTTATTTCTTGTGGTTTGAAAATCCTGATTTATATTTATTTGTATAATTGATGGAACTTTAAGTCAGGATACACTTCTGGAGGGCAATTGGACAACAAAAATTAAAAACCTGAAGAATGTTTGTACCCTTTGACCTGGTACATCATAGCTAGAAGGCTATTCATTGTGGTGGTATTTTGAATCAATAAAAACTAGTAGCATTCTGAATGTCTACACATTTTGTGAATGTTTAAGTAAACTTTATATTTTTCACCCAAGAAAATTTCTGTTGCAGAAGAATATATAGTGATATGGAAAAAATGCAAACCCAGATACAAATACATTGGAAAATATCTAGAAGAAATTATGCCAAAATATGAAGCAGTTTTCTTCAGGTGGTGAGATATTTAATAATTTATATTCCCAATCATCATGTATGTGTTTTATAGTCAGAGAAAAACTATGAGTTCATTTTTTTAGTCTACATTTGATCTTATCTTCTCATCCTTTCTATACAGGGAAAAATGAAAGAGGACAGAGAAATGGAAATGATAAGTCAGTGTGATTGAAAAATATATCAGTAGGCATATAAGGACTATGTCTAGGTATCTTAAGCCTATTCCTGTAGTAATCTGACAAATTCCTTCCTCATATTAATGTTCTTGCCCCCGTGGGGCTGTCCCTGCAAATAACAAAAGAAAAAAATGGGCAAACACAAAAAATAAAGAAAGAAAATGTTCAAATCATATGGCTCTATGTTTTTTAATGTCCCAGGGAGGAAAAAGAGTGGTGTATACACCTGTAAGCCTGAGAATCTCCTAGAATCCCAGTCTAAAATTTTATTCTTCTGTGCCCTACCCTTAAAGTTGGTCCAAACTTTAAAGCAACAAATGAAACAAAGAATCTAGAAACTTTGTGCATTACTATATACTTCCTCCATACTTCTCAGTAATTGGGAGTATTAGAAAATAGGGCAACTAACCTCAAGCAGGCAGTTTCCTGCTGATGTCATCTAAAGTAATGGCTGGGTGGCAGAGGGAAGGGAAATTCTTTGCTAAACTCCATACCCTATGGCCCGTAGCCTTTCCCCTTTCTTTCTCCCTTGACTCTCTCTCTCTCTGCTCTATGTCTACTGCTCCCTAGTGCTCTCTCAGTCAGTTGGAGTGCAAAATTGCTACAGAGTGTAGCAATTTCAGGGTATAAACTATATACAGATTAGTTAAATTGCAGGTACACAAGATTATTGTTTAAATTAGCTAGACACAACTGACTTGTTAATTAGGCTCTTAAAGGTGCTGTTGCTCTAGATTTTTCTCCAATGCTGGACAGATCACACATTTGGCCCTCCTTTTTCCTGATAGACATGTTGGCCCACTACTCAGGACTCAGATAAAACTGTACCTTTTAAAAATATTTTTAAGTATTCCAAAACTATATAGCACATAGTATTTATTTTTTCTACTAATAAAAAATGTTTTTGTTAAATTTTTTCACAAAATTAAATTATAAAGTAAAAACAAAAGTCATTTACAATTTTTCCACCTGGATACGATTGCTGCTTGAGTATATGCTTTATATGTATGAACAAAAACAAACTGAATTTATGTTGTAAAGAAGTTTTTGATCCCTTCTTTTGTATGTGATATTACATTTTAAACATTTTCTTATGCCAACATCTTTAAAAATAGCCACATAGCATCTTATCACACAGGTACAGCACAATTTAATCTATTCTTGGTGATTTATAGATTTTTTAGATTTTCATTATTATAAATTATTATTAAATGAGCATCTTTGTCTACAAATTGCCAAGAACTATTTCTTCAGGTTAGATTTCTAGATGTGTGATTACAGAAAAAAGAATTATTATTATTTTTTTGAGATGGAGTCTCACTCTGTCACCCAGGTTGGAGTGCAGAGGCACAATCTCGGCTCACTGCAACCTCCGCCTCCCGGGTTCAAGTGATTCTCCTGCCTCAGCCTCCCGAGTAGCTGGGATTACAGGCACCTGCCACCATGCCTGGTTAATTTTTTGTATTTTTAGTAGAGATGAGGTTTTGCCATGTTGTCGAGGCTAGTCTCAAACTCCTGACCTCAGGTAATCCACCCACCTTCGCCTCCAAAAGTGCTGGAATTACAGGCGTAAACCACTGCGCCCAGCCAATTATTTTAATGTTTAAGACATATTGCTAAATTACCATCCAAAATTATGGCAATTTACTCTACCTCAAACTAGCTTGGCAATTCTTAGTATGTGACAACTATGGGGCAGTATTTTCAGTATGGCTTAGAAACTCTAACCCTGTCCCAAATATACAAGGGTCTTACCTATTTATTCGCATCCTACATTTACTGTAATTTACTACCCATTATCAGAAATATTTTCTGTGAGTTTCTACAGATATTTATTAAACATGACATTTTGATATAGCCATTAAGTCAAATTAGTGGCTTTGTTTTCCGATACCTCTTAGGTACATAACTGTAATTCTGCCTATATTGTACATCTCATCAGAATGTAATAAAAAATTACAGAACAAGCATCTATGTGAAAGTCTTTACAAGCTGCTCTTGTGATTTCAGATAGTCACAGAGACCACCAAATAAAGTTAATTCCAAAATGTTTTGCATATTAAGTTGCATAACTTCCAGCAATTCCTGTGAAGATTATGTGGGAGAAGACTAACACTTCTTGAGTGTTAACATGTGCAAGAGAGTGTGTACTTCTCATTTTACATGCACATTCCCATTTAACCCTCACAAAGTTCTTAGGTGGAAATTCTCAATATTTTTGTTATTTTACTGATGGGGAAAGTGTGGCTTAGGAAGACTAAGTAACTTTACTCCAATGACTAGAAAATTGCAGAGCCACAGATGAGACTGAAGTTTATCTGGCACCGCAGCTAGACTTCTTTCCACTTCACCACATGAAATTTTGAAAGATTAAATTGAAACATCTCTTGTGATCAATCATTTTCATTTACCCCTTAACACCACATACTATATGTTTGATTCTATATTCAGCCAGACTTCTGCCATGTACCCTTAATACCCCAGGAACATTCTGGAAATAAACAAATATGTAACTGCAGAGCACATTAGAAGTCTAAATAAAACCACCTGATGA
This sequence comes from Cebus imitator, assembly GCF_001604975.1. Taxonomy (NCBI): domain Eukaryota; kingdom Metazoa; phylum Chordata; class Mammalia; order Primates; family Cebidae; genus Cebus; species Cebus imitator. Next base: position 31,014 of record NW_016108188.1, on the reverse strand, counting down.
CCCTATACAGCTATATAAAATATATAATAGTAAAGCTACTATTGTAAGGCAAAATGACTTACACCCAGTTGTTCCAATATGGATGGAGCTGGAGGCCATTATTCTACTGAATTAACACAGGAACAGAAAATCAAATACCACATGTTCTCACTTATAAGTGGGAGCTAAACATTGAGTACACATAAACACAAAGAAGGAAACAGTAGACACTGGGGCCTACTTGAGGATAGAGGGTGGGAGGAGGGTGAGGATCCAAAACTATGTATCATTTACTATACTTATTACCTGAGTGATGAAATAATCTGTACACCAAACCCCACCCCCGACATGCAGTTTACCCATGTAACAAACCTGCACAGGTATCCCCTAAATCTAAAATGAATTTTAGAAGGGGAAAAAAACAATTTTAATGTTTTCTATTAGTCTATCTTTCAATGTACACTTGCTTAGTTTGCAACATTGAGATAAAATATTTAACCTCAGATACCTTCATTGTAGCTCTTTTCGATGTCTAAGATTTCCATAAAAATATCTTAGGACAGAATTTGATTATCTGTATGTCAAGTTACAGGTTACTAAATATGAGGTCAGAGCTAATCTAATGTATGAATCAACTTCTGTCAGAGCTTCTCTCTCTTTTCCCATCCCTTATAAGGAGTGGCTTGCTTTTTCACTTCTTTGTTTCTTATTTCTTTGAATAAATTATTAATCACTTGCATTCATAGGTTAGTATAACCCATAAATGGTTCTAAATATAACCATTATATGAACCTACAAATGTTTGGGAAACAATCTTTGGACAATTCTTTTTGTGTACAGGAGCCATCTTGGGTGCATTAAAGCTGTTGGAATTTATGAGATAGCAGCCTAGTTACAGAACTGGTATTGTCCTAGATAAGCTCATGCAACAAGCCATGTAAGGCAATTTGTGATTGTACTTCCAAGTTAGAATTTCTCAACCTCAACCCTATTGGCATTTTGAGCCATATTTTTTTTTCTTAAATTAATGTTTTAATATAGTTTCAGTTTTATTGAGGCAAAATTGACACAATTCTATATGTTTAAAGTATGCAATATAATTTGATATATGTATACATTGAGAAATAATTATAACAATCATGTTAATTAACACATTCATTAGCTCACATAATGCTATGATTTGAATGTGTTCCTCAAAGTTCATGTGTTAGCAACTTAACCCACAATGCAACAGTGTTGAGGTGGAACTTTTAAGAGGTGATTCATAAGTAAAGCTCTCATGAATGAATTAATATTGTTATTGGGAGAGTGGGTTTCTTAAAAAAGGATGAATTCAACCCGTTCTCTCTGTTTCTCACTCATGTGATGCCTTCTACCATGTTATGACATAGTAAGAAGCTACTCGCTACATGCAGGTCACTGAATCTTAGACCTTCCAGCCTTTGTAACAGTGCGCCAATGTATTTCTGTTCATTATAAATTACTCATTCTGTAATATTCTGTTTAGAAGCACACAATGGACCAATACATATGTTTAACTTTTTATTTTGCTCAGAATGCTTAAGATGTACTCTCAGCAAATTTCAAGTATACAATATAATATTAACTATAGTCACTATGCTGTATATTTGATCTATAGAACTTATTCAACTTATAACTTAAAGTTTATATACTTTGACCAACGTGTTTATTTTCTCCAACTAACTGCCCAACCCAGCTCCTGTACACCATTCTGTGGAGGGGAATTCTGTGCATTGTAGGATGTTTAGCAGCATCCCTGGTGTCTGCCTAAAAGATGCCAGTAGCACCCCCACACACACCAAGTTGTGATAATCAAAGATGTTATCAGACATCACTTCAGCAAATGTTCTTGGAGGTGAGAGGACAAAATCTTCTCTAGTCGAGAACTGCTGCTCTCACTAAAGCATCCCTAACTTTTTTGTAATGAGGTGCTGCTTCTGGTTTCCATTAAAAGCTTGAGGTTGGGGATTTAAAAAAAAAAAAAAAGAAAGAAAAGACAAAAGAGAGAGAGAGAGAGAGATGGAGGGAGGAAGGAAGGAAAGAAAGAAAGAAAAAGAAAGAAAAGAAAGAAAGAATGAAAGAAAGAAAGAAGAGAAAAAAATGGTTGTAGAGAAGAAAATCCCTTAGTTGGGCAGAGTGATTAAGAGGGTAGGGTGTTGCTGCCTGAAAACTATGGGAAAAAAATACTTAACTATAGGATTGATTAACATGACTGATCAACCTGATAGATAAACCAGTTGAAGGCCCTTTGTGCCATAGCACCAAACACATTTTTACGCTTCCTTTTGCTAATGTCCTTTTGGTTAACAAACCATTATAATCCTCAATTTCCTCTTCTATAAGTGAATACAAAATTGACTTCTCCTCTAATGGATTGTTATTAAAAAAAACAATAAAAGTGTATTTGTACTACTAGGTAGCGCATATATCTGAAATACATTATAATGGTTAAGAATTTAGTCTCTGGAACAACATGAATCTTCGTGTGAATTTTAGTTCTGCCACTTTCTATCTGAATGACTTTGGACAAGTTATTAAGCACTCAGTGTCTCAGTTTCTTTATCTGTAAAATGGGGACTATAATATAGTACTTGTTTCACTGGATTGTTGTGAGGATTCAATAGTATAATGTAAATAAAATGCCTGTCATAACAACAACAACAAAAAAAGCTCACTTCATGTAAATAACAAAGAAAAACAATTTGGGCTAGGTGCAGTGGCTCTTGCCTGTAATCTCAGTACTTTGGGGGGTCTGAGGTAGGAGGACTGCTTTAGCCCAGGAGTTCAAGATCAGCCTGAGAAACACGGAGACCCTGTTTCTCAAGAAAGAAAGAAGGAAAGAAAAGAAAGAAGGAAGGAAGAGAGAAATAAGAGAGAGAGAGAGAAAGAGAAAAAGAAAGAGAGGAAAAGAAACGAAGGAAAGAAAAGAAAAGAGAAAAGACAAGACACAACAAGACTTTGGAAAAGAAAGAAAAGTCGTTTGACTAGTTTTCTTTCTTTTCCACCTTGATGTTTTGGTTTTGGAAATATAAAAAGAAAGTACTAAATATATTTTTATGAACTAAATTATAGAAATAATAAATTTCCTAGACAGTCTAATAACCTTTTTTGCCGAAATTGAGTTGAACTTTCTAATTTGTAGCAGGAAAATAATTTCCTGATTTTTAATTATGTATGATTATAAAAGGATAGTCCAGGACAATGGTGAAATCATTGAAGCTGACCAAAGAACCTGTGTTTTATATGCACCCATGCACCCAGAACTAGAAAGCCCTAGCCATACTGGAACCACTACAAGGATTATTTAAAGCTTGTTAAGTAAAAGATTGAAGCAGAGGCTGACTGGCCTTATGCCAGTAAAATCATGTTAGACCTGTTTTGTTCATATGTGATTGAATTGGCTTGCAACAAAACATACAATTATGAGGCCAAAAGGTTGACCTTTTCTGGATCACTGAGAAAAATCTACCAATTGAATTGAAAGCATCAAACTCCAAGATTATATACCTACCCCTTAAATCACAACAAATTTGATATCTAAGTCCCAACCACAAAGTGGGCAGTTATGCATGCTGAAGGAAAATAAATAAGTTGGTTTCAATATACACAGATATTTAGCAGTCAAACATTTTGTTACAAATATTTCCTATATTATGCAGCCTTCTCTTTTCATTCTCTTTTATAAATCCATCAAGTCTAAGAATACCCGTCCAAAATAAAAAAAAAAAAAAATAAAAAAAAAAAAAAAAGATAAAGCTTGTAACAAACCAGGAAGAAAGGAAAATTGCTTATCTGATACATCATTATTTAATCTAAAAGTCTACAAGAAGCATTATGTTTAGCAGTGAAATGTTAAAAGAGCCCCCATACACATTACAATTGGGGATGTGACAAGGATTCCCTGTATCAATCTATTTACCAATATACCAGAGGTCCTGGCCATTATAACAAGGCAGGGAAAAAGTGGTATAAGGACAGGAAAGGAAGAAATAAAACTGTCATTATTCATAGATGAGATTGTGTATGTAGAAAGTTCAAAACAGTCTATAAGAAAGCTATTGAAATTAATAATTATCAAGGTCACTGAATATAAGATCAAATAGTTATTATGCTTCTGAACTTTGTATAAATAGAATTCTACAGTATGCACTTGTTTTTATATCTAGCTTCCTTCACATCACATTATTTTTATGAGGCTCATCCAAGTGGTTGCATAGAGGTCCATTGTGTGAATATACAATGTTATTTATTCATTCTATACTTGAACATTTGGGTTTTTCCAGTTCTTGGCTATTATGAATAATGCTGTTAAGAACATTCTTGTACATATGTTTAGTGCATTCATTTTCACATTTTTCTTATATATAATTAAGAGAAAACTTCCTTGATCATAGGCTATTCGCTTTAGTATAACAAATCTTCACAAGTGGTTGTATAAATTTAAATTACCACTAGCTATTCATAAGAGTCCCAGTCTCTTTACAACCTTGCCAATACTTGTTATTATCTGCTTTTTTTCACTTTAGCCTTTCAGGTGAATGTGTGTTTCTCAACATGTTTCTAATTTGTGATTCTCTAGTGACTGATGAAGCTTTTCATATTTCATTAACTATTAGGATATACTATCTTACAAAGTATCTGGTAGAGTATTTTACCAATTTGTTTATTGGATTATCTGTATTTATTGATTTGTAGTTCTTTAGATGTTCTTGTTACACCAACTTTGTTGACCACAATTTTTTTAAACATCTTATCCCAGCTGGCAGCTGGCTTTTCCTTTTCCTTTTCTTTTTCTACTTTCTTCCTGGGTTGTCTCATTCAATCTCATGGATT
>NW_016108188.1:18888-20215 GCF_001604975.1 Cebus imitator | reverse complement strand
TGTCCATTCTCATTAGCATTTCGTCAAATCTTTTTTCAAGGTTCTTAGTTTCTTTGCATTTGGTTAGAACATGTTCTTTAAGTTCACAGAAGTTTCTTACTACCCACGTTCTGAAATCTGATTCTGTCATTTCATCACACTCGTTCTCCCTCCAACCTTGTTCCCTTGCTGGTGAGGAGTTGTGATGCCTTGTACGAGGAGAGGTGTTCTGGTTTCGGGTGTTTTCATCCTTTTTGTGCTGGTTTCTTCCCATCTTTAAGGATTTATCCACCTGTCGACTTTGTAGTTGCTGGCTTTCAGATTGAGTCTCAAATCTTTCAGATTGACGTTCTGTTTGTTGATGATGAGGTTATTTCTGTTTCTTGGTTTTCCTTCTGACAGTCTGGCCCCTCTGCTGCAGGTCTGCTGAGGTTCACTCCAGGCTGTGCTTGCCTGGTGTTCATCTGCAGCAGCTGCTGAACAGTAAGGGTTGTTACCAGTTTTCTTCTTCTGCTATCTTTGTCCCAGAAGAATACCTGCCTAGTGTTAATCTGATCTCTCCTTCATGAGGTGCCTCTTTGGATATATAGGGGTCATGGAGCTGCTTGAGGAGATGGTCTCTTCTTTATAGGAGCTCAAATGGTGAGCTGTGAGCTCTGTTGTTTGTTCAGAGCTGCGGGGCAGGTATATTTAAGTCTGCTGCAGCAGAACTCATAAAGTGGTTTTTGTTCCCAGGTGCTCTGTCCCAGGGATTTAGGGCTTTATGAGTTTCGGTTATGCTGCTGCCTTCTATTTTTTTTTGTTTTTTTTCTTCAGAGCTGCCCTGCCCAGCAAGGAGGCAGCCTAGTCACTGTGTGCCTGTAGAGGCTTTGCTGAGCTGCTGTGGGCTCCACCCAGCTGCAGAGTGAACTTCCCTGCAGTCCTGTTTATATGGGTGTAGTTAGAACTGCTTTGGCAATGGTGGCCCACCTCTGTTGAGGCTGAGTCTCTCTGTAATGGCGGGTTGCCTTGGCTATGGTGGGCTGCCTCAGCAATGGCAAGTTGCCTTGGCAATGGCAGGCACCCTCAGCATTGGCTGACTACCTCCGTAGTGGTGGGCTGCCTCGGGAATGGTGGACGCCCCTCCTCCACAGAGCTGGACCGTCCCAGGTTCAGCTGCACTTGCTGTGAAACTCTCAATCCAGAGTTTATGGTTGCTGTTTTTTTGTGGGGGTGGGACCAGCCGAGCCTGATCACCTGACTCCCTGCCTCAGAGCCTTTTTTAGTTGGTGTTCCAGTCTCCTGTTGAATGGGTGCCGGGGTCTGTTTGTTTTCCCCTGCGGCCACTCACTGCGCCTGCTTAAACAGC
>NW_016108188.1:0-18626 GCF_001604975.1 Cebus imitator | reverse complement strand
CCCGGACCAGTGTATTTTGTACGGAGAACCGCTGCTGCAGGGCGCCGACAAAGCAGCTGCGCGGGGTAAAGCGGCGGCGCCAGCTGGCACAGCCGCGCTGGCCGAATCAGCCGCACTGGCGACCTGTGGAGCTCCTCCGCCTGGGAATTTCCTAGTCTGTGGGCAATGAAAATGCGGCGTCCACTCACCCTCTGCACTTTCACTGGGAGCTGCAATCCTGAATTGTTCCTCAACAGCCATCTTGGATCCTCCTTTCCTATATTTTTTCTTAGATGCTTTATTGTTTTACCTTTCACATTTAGATCCACAGTCCATATGGAATTTCTTTGTTTATAATATAGAGGTAAGATTTCATTTTCTATTTGTAGCTCAATAGACTATAAATCCAGCACCATTTATTGGCAAGGTCATCTCTCCCTGCTGTACTGCAGTGTCACTTTTGACATAAGTCAATTAACCATATATGTGTGGATGGAACTGTCTATTTTCCCCATTGTTCTAATGTTCTAATTGTGTCTATTGATTGATCATATATTTTGTCTGATTTCTCTAGGCATTTGACATAGTTATGGTATTGTGAATGTTATCCTTCAAATATTTTATGCTTGTTTCTGACATATACAAATATAATTATTTGATCTTTTATTCAGTGCCCTTGATAATTTGCTTATTAATTTCAATAGCTTTTTAATAGACTCTTTTGGGCCTTCTACATACACAGTCTCATCCATTAATAAGGACAATTTTATTTCTTCCTTTTCCATCTGTATACCACTTTTTCCCTACCATGTTATACTGGCTAGGACCTCTGGTAGATTGGTAAACAGATTGATACAGGGCATTTGTGTCTCACCCTCAATTGTGATGTGTACAGGAGATCTTTTAACATTTCACTTCTAAACATAATGTTGCCTGTAGGCTTGTAGTTTAAATAACCATGTATCAGGTTACACAATTTTCCTTTTTTTCTAAATTTTTAAAAATTTATCATTCTTATTAATTTTGAAGGGATATTAGATTTTATAAATTGCTTTTTCTCCATCTACTGAGGTAAAATATAAATATCTCCGTGATTCTATTAATATGAATTACATTCATTGATTTTAAAATGTTAAACCACCCTTGTGTTTTGGAAATAAACCTAACCTTTCTAGGATATACATATATATTTTTAATATAGCACCATATTTTATTTGATGATATATTATGATACTTCATTATTTATTCTTTTGAAAGCTTCAAAAATTTAACAACACAAAAATTTATGTCGATAAGTAACAGATCTACATTGTCAATTTTAATGACTGGATTCTTTATCATAATTATGTAGCATAATTTAAATTTATAATTGAATATTGGTTTTCAATTTTTTTTTGCTCACATAAACAGCACTTTACCGTACACCATTGTGCATACATATTTCACTTGTACCTATGTTCCAAAGTACTAGTTAATACTACCTTTTTGATATATATGTACCTTAATAAATACTGATTGTTCAAGAATTAGAAACCCAGATTTTCTGGTTGCTTTCTATATGTTTCCTGAGTAGTAGAAGCTCCCTAATGTGTAATTATTGAGGTTGCTACTATTAGCTCTGACTGAAGATTGATACCTATTCAAAGGAAAATAGGACCTGGGAAGTCAACTAACTAAATACCTTAGTGCTAAAATGGAAACTAACATGGGAAAATGCTTTGTGAAACAATGGAATTTGGTTTCAGGAAAACTTAGACAATGACAAGAACAAGGGAATGAAGTAAGAAATACCTGTTCACATACCAATTACCAGCTGTGTAATCTTAGGCAAAATTAGTTTTTGTTGTAACCCTGTTTTTTCACCAATACAATAGAAATATATGAATATTAGAGGATAGTTAAGAGGTTAAAATTAGCAGCTCCTACTACTGCATCTTTTACAGAGTTAGCATTTAATCAGTGATAATTTACTTCAGTTTCTCATTAGTAAAGAGGCTGTTTTTAAAAAGAAAGTCTAGAAAGAATTTGCTAGTTTTTCATTAAAGAGGCTCAGAAAGAAATTTCTTCTTTTCTATGTCAGAATCTTCCCTTTATCCTTAATACGTAAAAAAAAGTAGAATGCTTTCTATACTTGAAAACTGCCTGGGGAAAAAAGATCTACATTATTAATGAGATCATTTATTTTCCATGGTCATCAAAATGCCAATGTAAATATCTGCTCTGTGTGACTTTTTACCTTGTCATCCAAGGCTAAAAAGCTAGGTTGAAGTCCCGATTTAGGGATGACTAATTAGAACCAGATTGAGCATTTCTTAGTCACGAAATAATTGAGTCACATTCTCAGTCTACACCTTTTGATCTGAGGGTGGTGACATAAAATTAGCAGAAAGCACTTGGGATATGATGCATTCATTAATTATTTAAACTTGCTGACACTTATGCCAGAGATTCTTAATTTTAATGAGAATCATACATCTGTAAGGCAAAATCCAGCAGGCTAATCTTTTTGCATTTCCACTGCTGTTCATAGTTCCATCTTCTGGAGCTCCAAGAGTTAATGAAAACGTTATTTACATGACAATTCTTTAACTATTTAAAGTCAATGCTCATTTCTCAGTGCATTTTAAAATAAGCATTGTTATGTAAATCCAGTTTACAATAAAATGAAACCATTTTAAAAGTTCAAGTTGAATTCATTTTTAAGAAAGTAACACATGGGCGGAGCATGGTGGCTCATGCCTGTAATCCCAACACTTTGGGAGGCTGAGGCAGGCGGATCATGACATGAAGAGATCGAGACCATCACAGCCAACATGGTGAAACCCCATCCCTAAAAATACAGAAATTAGCTGGGTGTGGTGGTGTGTGCCTGTTGTCCCAGCTACTCGGGAGGCTGAGGGCTGGAGAATCGCTTGAAACCAGGAGGCAGAGGTTGCAGTGGGCCAAGATTGTGCCACTGCACTCCAGCCTGGTGACAGAGTGAGACTTCACCTCAAAAAAAAACAAGAAGAGAAAATAATGCATGATATCGGCTTCTATAGGATGAGTCCATTTACATATTTATCAAACAATCCAAATCAATATTACCGTAAAATAAGTGGTCACTTAAAAAAGTGATGAAGTTGACCCTTTGATAATATATTAAGGTATAACACCAACAATGGAAAATCTGGATAATTTTTAAATTTCTCAATAAATGTTTAGTTATCAGAATGTTAAACTGATGACTTAGGAATGGTAAAGAAGAGGTTATAAATGCCCTTTGTGAATTTTTCAAAAATCTTGCTAGAGAGTAAAGGACAGTTCTGGTCTGCAGGAAAACTGCTCAAGTATGATTGCTGTTAGGAATTACTCTCCTAGAAGCCAAAAAAATTAGGAAAATTTGGGCTCTAACGGACCTTTAAAATTAATAGTTCAACCCTTGTATTAGTCTGTTTTCATGATGCTGATAAAGATATACCTGAGACTGGGCAATTTACAAAACAATGAGGTTTCTTGGACTTAAACTTTCACGTTGCTGGGGAGGCCTCACAATCATGACAGAATGTGAAAGACATGTCTCACATGGGGGAAGACAAGAGAAGAGAGCTTGTGCAGGCATACTTCCATTTTTAAAGCCATCAAGTCTCATGAGGCTTATTCACTATCATGAGAACAGAATGGGAAAAACCCACTCCCATGATTCAATTAACTCCTACCAGATTCCTCCCACAACACATGGGAATTATGGGAGTTAGAATTCAAGATGAGATTTGGGTGGGGACACAGCCAAACCATATCGTTCTGCCCTGGCCCCTCCCAAATCTCATGTCCTCACATGTCCTAATCATGCCTCCCCAGCAGTTCCCCGACAGTTCTTTTCAGTATCAACTCAAAAGTTCACAGTTCAAAGTCTCATCTGAGACAGGCAAGTCCCTTTCCCCTATGAGCCTGTAAAACTGTAAAATCAAAAGCTGGGGTGCAGGGCACTAAGTCCCTGGGCTGCACACAGCACAGGGACTCTGGGACTGGAACAGGAAATCATTTTTTCCTCCTAGGCCTCTGGGTCTGTGATAGCACAGGCTGCATGGAAGGTCTCTGACATGCCCTGGAGACATTTTCCCCACAGTCATGGAGATTAACATTTGGCTCCTCATTACTTATGCAAATTTCTTCAGCCTGCTTGAATTTCTCCTTAGAAAATGAGTTTTTCTTTTCTATTGCATCATCAAGCTGCAAAATATCAAAACTTTTATGCTGTGTGTTTCTTTTAAAACTGAATGCTTTTAACAGTGCCAAAGTCGCCTCTTGAATGCTTTTCTGCTTAGAAACTTTTTCTGCCAGGTACTCTAAATCTTCTCCCTCAAGTTCAATGTTCCACAAATCTTTAGGGCAGAGCCAAAATGTCGCCAATCTCTTTGCTAAAACATAGCAAGAGTCACCTTTATTCCAGTTCCCAACAAGTTCCTCATCTCCGTCTGAGACCACCTCAGCCTGGATTTCATTGTCCATATCATTATTGGCATTTTTGCCAAAGCCATTCAAGTCTCTAGGAAGTTCCAAACTTTCCCATATTTTTCTGTCTTCTGAGCCATCAAAATTGTTACAATCTCTACCAGTTACCCAGTTCCAAAGTCAATTCCACATTTTTGGGTATCTTTACAGCAGCATCCCACTCTACTGGTACCAATTTACTCTATTAGTTCTCATACTGCTAATAAAGACATACTGCTAATAAAGACTGGTAATTTATAAAGGAAAAAATTTTAATGGACTCACAGGTCCACATGGCTAGGGAGGCCTCTTCATGGCAGAAGGAAAAGGAGAAGCAAAGGCATGTCTTACATGGCAGCAGGCAAGAGAGAATGAGGGCCAAGTATAAGGGGGAATCTCTTTTGAAACCACCAGATGTTGTGAGACATATTCACTGCCATGAGAAGAGCATAAGGGAAACTGCCCCCATGATTCAGTTATCTCCCACTGGGTCCCTCCCATAACATAGGATTTATGGGTGCTACAATTCAAGGTGAAATTTGTGTGGTGACACAGCCAAACCATATGAAGGCTATTATAATAATGTAGCCAATAGCTGGTGGACCAGGAAGGTAACAGTGGAGACAGGGAGAAGTAATCAGAATCTGGATAAATCTTAAGGAAAATGTCAATGTGATTTCTAAGTTATTAGTTGTGAAATAAAGTGAAATAAATGAGCCAGGGATTAAAGATTAGAAAGATGAAGCTCCCCAATAATTGAGATGGCAAAAACTGTGGGAGTAGTGGGGCTATGAGAGGCAAGGTAGAGGAACAGGCATTTTGTTTTTGATGTGTTGACTTTGAGATGCCTATTATACATCTAAGTGGAGGCTTTGAGTAGGCATTGTACATTTGACTTCGGAGCTCTGTGGAGAAGTCTGGGATAAAGTCATAAATTTAGAAGTTGTCAACATTTCATCAACATATACATGAAATTTAAAGCTGTGATACAGGACTAGGTCAACAGGAGAGTGAGAACAGAGAACAGAGATATGAGGACTGAGATGTTGAGAAACATGGTATCCCTTCAATGTTGACAGATAGGATAGATGAGGAGCCAGCAAAAGAAATGAACATGGAGGAATCTACTATGTAGAAATAAAACCAGGAGAGGGTGGTGTTATAGAATCCAAGGGAATATAGTGCACCAAGGAGAAAGGAGTGATCAATTTGGCAAATGCTGCCGAGGGCTAATGAATCAATGGACTTTGCACTGTGGAATCAACCAGACTAATTTCAGTTTATAGTAGCAACAAAGCCTGATGAATTGGTTTATAAGAGTATGAATTAGGAAACATGGAAATAGTAAATATGGGCAACGCTTTCTAGGACTACAACTGAAGTAGTCACAGATATAGTAATCCCAAGGTTGGTAGCTGCAGAAGTTTCAGGCATTCAGTTTACAGATAACATTGTTAGATAAAATTTCAAGTAAATTCTTGTTAGTATAAATATTTTGAATATAATATTGGGGACATATTTACATTAGAAATTATTTTTATTTATATTAAGTTCACATTTAACAGGGCATCCTGTGTTCTAACTGACAACTCTAGTTACAGACAAGTTCTAACAGGACTGATATGAAGTTAAAATTTCCAATACTTCTAAGTCTTCTCAGAAATTTCTGAAAATACTCCCAGCTTCCTAGAAACCTATAAAAATGTTTTGCAGAGAACAAGACAACTAGTGAAGTAAGGCAAAGGGCTGGAGCATGTGACTCTGAGGCACAGACAAAACTGATTAATATTCTCTCTTCACCTGGGCCTCTTTGAATAAAAAGGTAAAGCAACTTACACAGCCTGAGGCTACTCTTTGGCAACAAGTTTATATATACTCAGTCATTCAGGCTCAGACAACCTCCAGGAATCTAGAAGTGGAAAGAAAAGGTGGTTTTTCCTATGCAAAGTCATTCACCAAAATGGAGAGTAGCGGGTTATATACAGTTGGATGAGAGAACATTTTCTTTCTATGATATATGGCTAAATACAATTTAGATAAATAAAGGAATAGGACAACTGAGTGAATTATTTCAATGTGACACAGTAGGTATAACAGTCCATATAACAAAATTGCCTTGAACAGTTACCATGTGTTGGGCATTATTCTAAGCTGAGAGACATGCAACACTAAATAAGACAGGAATGTTTGATTATATTTTAAAGATTGATAACATGCTGAATATACTTTATAATTGAATATTGTTGCATTTCAATATTGCTGAGAGTAAGTTTTTACAGTTCTCACCACAAAACCAATAAAGTTCATGCCCCTAAAACCCCCTACAAAGTTGTAAGGCAGCAGACAATAGAATAATCATAATAATTTTCATTATTTCTTTGTCCTCATCTCCTAGCTTTAACCCCCTTGAAGACCCTAATACAGCCCACTGGGTTGTCCTGCTCCACTTCTGGATCTTTGTGTGTACTTGCTGTTCCCTTTGCCTATAATATTCATTCTTCAGATATCCAGATATCACTATGGCTCAGTGCCTCACCTCCTTTAAGACTTTGTTCAAATATCACCTTATCAGAGAGGCTATGATCATCTGATATAAAATAACCTCTATCATTTTCTAACCCTGTACTCTGCTTTATTTTTCTCCACGTCACTTTGCTTTCTAAAATTCTATATATTTGCTGTTTAATTGGTTATTACCTGTCTCATCCAACTAAAATTTAAACTACATAAAGCAGATATTTAGTCTGTTTTATTACTGCATCACTTGCACCAATAATAGTGCCTAGCTCAAAGTAGAGTCTCAAATATTTGTTGAATCAATAACACTGCTATGTTTTTCCAGGAAAATGTGCTAGGCAATTTAGATATGTTAACTGATTTAATTTTATTCTCACTACAATCCTATAAAAAGGTAGCATTCGTCTCATTTTCTAGATAAGGAAACAAACCCAGAAGTTAACTGAGTGTGGTAGGCAGACTAATGCTACCTTCCCAAAGATATCCATCCACATTTTAACCTTGAGTACCTCTGAATGTGATATGTTACATTGCAAAGGGCTATTAACGATTACAGACAGGGTTAAGGCTGCCAGTCCTAGATTATCTAAATGGGCCTAATGTAATCACAAGCTAAATGTTCATCAATGGATAAATGGATGAAAAAATTATGGTACACGTACACAGTAGAATACTATACAGCTTTAACAAGGGAGGAAATTCTCTCATTTCTGACATTTCTGACAACATTTCCTGGAGGACATAATGCTGAGTGAAATAGCCAGGTACAGAAAGACAAATACTGCATAATCTTGTTTATATGGGGAATCTAAAAAAGCCAAACAATGCAGAGAGTAGAATGGTAGTTATCATGGGTTTGGGGGAGTAGGGCAGGGAAGAAATGGCTAATCAGAGAATACAAAGTTTCAGTTAGACAGGAGGAATATATTCTGGTGCTCTAGTGTACCGCATGGTGACTATAGTCAACAATACTGTACTGTGTACTTGCAAATTTCTGAAAGAAGTTTTAAATGTTCTCACCCCACACAAAAAAAATGATTAGCATGTGAGGCAATGATATATCAATTAGATTAATTTAATCATTCCACAATGTGTGTGCATAAGCATCACATTTTATCCCATAAGTATATGCAATAATAATAATTGTTTTAAAAAGTGGAAGAAAAAGGCAGAGAAAAAGGTCAGAGTGATACAATGTGAGAAAAGAAAAGAGACTCCAAGCCAAGAAAAATGGACAGTCTCTAGGAAGGGAACATGTACTTCTGCAGAGCATACAAAAAGGAATGCAGCTCTGCTGACACCTTGATTTTAGCCCAGTGAGACTCAGGTCAGACTTCTGACCTCCAGAACTGTCAGACTATAAATTAGTGTTATTTTTAAGCCAGTAAATTTGTAGCAATGTGTTACTATAGCGGTAAAAAACAAATACACTGAGTTATATAAGATCAGCCAGTTTGTCATAAAGACATATTTTAAACACAGTCCTATCTGATTCTTATACATTCTGCACTGTCTCAGACAGGCACAAAAAGCTATGGGAGGTCACAGTAAAGAGAGATCATTTATAACTGGGAAATGAGAGAAGACTTCATGACAAAATTAGAATTTGAAGTGGGTCTTGAGGAATTCATATGGCTTCAAATAGTGAATGTATCAAAACAGCCTAATGTTGTCCCTCAGTCAAAAAAGAATACAAAAGCTGTGGTATATTCACACAATTGAATACTACTCAGAAATAAAATAATCAACTGCTGTATGTACAATAACAAAGATATATCTCAGGCATTTTACTGAAAGAGATTAAACAAAGAGTTGCATACATTATATGGTTAAAATCTTATGAAGTATAAGAACAGGCAAAACCTTTATTGTTAGAAGTCCAAAAGTGGTTTCTGGGAGGGAGGAAAACGAATTGGAAAAAGGTACAAGTGAATTTTCTGCAGTGATAAAATGGTCTTATTTTGTGTGGTGGTTATATGGATGTATATAATTTTAAAAATTTGTCAAGCTGAACACTTAAAATGTTTTCACTTTACTCTGTTAAATATACCTCAAAAAATGGTGACTGTGGCCACAGAGGGTATCTGTCAAAGAGAAAGCATAAGCAAGTGTAGAGAAACAAGATATATAGGCCAAATGCAGAAAAAAATCGTGCAGTAGGCTTAGAGAAGTCCTCAAGCCCAGCTGCACATTGGAATCACCTGGAAACTATTTGAAACTACTGGCGCCAATGCCAACCCAGAGATTCCAATTTATTTGGTTTGTGGTGAACCCCAAGTATTGATATTTATAAGATCCCCATTGGCTCTTACATAGTGTCAGATTTGAAAACCAGGAGCTGATAGTATAGACAATGTAAAATAGACAAATTATGAACATCCTGGAACACGTAAGGAGTTTTAGTTTACTTAGATAGGAATGCAAATACATGAAAGGCTTTTAAACAGGACAGGTGAAATAATCAGAGCTAAGCTTTATGAAGATTCACCTCACACCTATGTCCCTGGGCAGGTAGACCTAGAGGTGGAGAAGCACATTAGGAGGCTGGCCCAAAGGAAGTAAAAAGGAGGAGAGACTTTTTTGGATAAAGAAGGTGAAGTTGAAGAGGACAGATTTGTTTAGTTTTGACTAGTTTGTGTTTGTAGTATCTATGGTATATGTAGGAAGAATGTTTACTAGATAATGGAATACATGGAGCTAGAGCTCAAAAGATAGGTCTGGGATAGAGACATAGAGGTTAGAATCACTCGGATCAGTGACATTAATTAATAACTGTGAAAGTGTAAGAAGAGAAAAGGACCAAAGACTAAGGCCCCAGGAATGCCCACATCAAGGGACTCAGTAGATAGCATCAAATAAAAAGCAAATACAACAGTGAAATTGATTACCAGATAAGCCTGTTGAATTTGAAATTAGGAAATCATTGACGAAGCTGCTTCATTAGAATGGGTAGAGTAAAATTAAGATTAGAAGAAGTTAAGGAGTAAATGGACTACTAGAAAGTAGAATAAATATTAACCCAAAACCTCAGTTTCCTCACCTGTAAAATGGGACAAAAACACTCCACTCTACAAGAGGTGTTGGTAAGGCTGAAATGAAGCAATGTTTAAAGTACTTTAGCTCAGCATCAGTAGCTCTTACCAGAAATTATTGTTGTTATTGGCATTGTTGTTTATGAAGATGGGCAGTAGCTTCAGGGACCAGTAATGCCATATGAGCATTTTGTTTTGCTTCATTTGATGTTGTTTTAGGATAAGCAGTCACTGATTAGAACTATACATAAAGAAGAAGACACCAATACGATGAAGAAATTGAACATTCCAGAGAGGAGGGAGCATGATCCTTACAGGAAGAAAGAGTGAGTAAAGCCACAGAGGAATAAACATTGGAAAGAAAGGGGCTCATTTTTCTTTCGAGTTGGGTGGGAAAGAGGATATTTAAAGACCTAAGATACTTGCTAATAGAAGATATATAAAGAAGCAATAAGATCATGAAAGAGATATACTGAAGAATTTTACATCAGATTGCCTAAATCTTTTGCAAAAAAATAGGAGGTATGGTCATCAAATATGAGTGAGGATAGTGGAGTAATAGCGGGTTTTGTTTTCAATGAAAAACCTTACAATAAATCCTGAGGATGCAACAAAACATTAGTTAAGAAACAACTGAATGGTATTGAGGACCCAGCTGAGGGAAGTATAAATTTTCATTAAATTGTGATAGTGTAATCTTTCAACAATCTTGGAATCCTGGAGTGAGAACAGAGTAAGATGATGGTTACCTAGGTTTGGAGCTCAGCAAAGAAGTATGGGATAAACACAAAAGGGTGAAAAGAAAATTATAGGGATTAGCAAAGCACGTTAAAATGGTTCCCTATGGAAAGAAGTTAAGCCAATCAGGGTGAAGTACTGGATAAATAGGGAAGATTAAAGGAATCATAAACCACAATGAAGACTAAAGAAATATGCAAATTCAATTGATTCAGCAGGTGGGAAGGAATGAGCATAGGGAAAAAAATCACCATGAGTTCAGATTCCAGTGATCTCTATGAAATTCAAAATCTAAAAATTTTCTTACTCTATTTTACCTTATGAGACTTCAGGTAATGATTAAATGAACGTGGCACCAGCCACATTTATTTTCTTTCAGGTTCTTAAATATTTGATGCGCCCTCTCACCACAGGACCTTTCCATATGCTATCTCCTCTGCCTCATTCAGTGTTACCCTCCCTCACCTGGTTAACTCATACTTTTCCTCCAGTTATTATTTTTTATATACTTTAAGTTTTGGGGTACATGTGTGTGCAGATTGTGCAGGATTGTTACATAGGTATACACATGCCATAATGGTTTGCTCCATCCATCTCCTCCATCATCTACATTAGGTATTTCTCCTAATGTTATCCCTTCCTAAACTCCCTACCCCCTGCTCTCCCTCCCCTGGCTCCCCCACCCCCAAACAGGCCCTGGTGTGTGATGTTCCCCTCCATCTGTCCATGTGTTTTCACTGTTCAACATCCACTTTTGAGGGAGAACATGTGGTGTTTAGTTTTCTGTTCTTGTGTTAGTTTGCTAAGAATGATGGTTTCCAGCTTCATCCATGTCCCCACAAAGGACGTGAACTCACCTTTTTTATGGCTGCACAGTATTCCAGGGTGTATATGTGCCACATTTTCTTTATCTAGTCTATCATTGATGGGCATATGGGTTGGTTCCAAGTCTTTGCTATTGTGAACAGTGCGACAATGAACATACGTGTGCCTGTGTCTTTATAATAGAATGATTTATAATCCTTTGAGTATATACCCAGTAGCAGGATTGCTGGGCCAAGTGGAATTTCTATTCCTAGATCCTTGAGGAATCACCACACTGTCTTCCACAATGGTTGAACTAATTTACACTCCCACCAACAGGTAAAAGCATTCCTATTTCTCCACATCCTCTCCAGCATCTGTTGTCTCCAGATTTTTTAATGATCGCCATTCTAACTAGCGTGAGATGATAACTCAATATGATTTTGTTTTGCATTTCTCTAATGACCAGTGATGATGAGCATTTTTTCATATGTTTGTTGGCCTCATATATGTCTTCTTTTGAGAAGTGTCTGTTCATATCCTTTGCTGACTTTTGAATAGGTTTGTTTGTTTTTTTCTTGTAAGTCTGCTTTAGTTCTTTGTAGATTCTGGATATTAACCCATTGTCAGATGGGTAGACTGCAAAAATTTGTTCACATTCTATTGGTTGCTGGGTCATTATAATGATGGTTTATTTTGCTGTACAGAAGCTCTGAAGTTTAATTAGATCCCATTTGTCTATCTTGGCTTTTGTTGCCGATGCTTTGGGTGTTTTAGTCATGAAGTCCTTGCCTATGCCTGTGTCCTGAATGGTTTTGCCTAGGTTTTATTCTACTGTTTTTGTGGTGTTAGGTCTTATGTTTAGATCTTTAATCCATCTGGAGTTAATTTTAGTGTAAGGTGACAGGAGAGGGTCCAGTTTCTGCTTTCTGCACATGGCTAGCCAGTTTTCCCAGCACCATTTATTAA
Source organism: Cebus imitator (assembly GCF_001604975.1). Classification (NCBI taxonomy): domain Eukaryota; kingdom Metazoa; phylum Chordata; class Mammalia; order Primates; family Cebidae; genus Cebus; species Cebus imitator. Next base: position 6,114 of record NW_016108188.1, on the reverse strand, counting down.
ACAGGGAGTCCTTTCCCCATTGCTTGTTTTAGTCAGGTTTTCAAAGATCAGATGGTTGTAGATGTGTGGTGTTGCTTCTGAGGCCCCTGTTCTGTTCCATTTGTCTATGTCTCTGTTTTGGTACCTGTACCATGCTGTAGCCTTGTAGTATAGTTTGAAGTCTGGCAACGTGATGCCTCCAGCTTTGTTCTTTTTGCTTAGGGTTGTCTTGGCTATTCAGGCTCTCTTTTGGTTTCATATGAAGTTAAAAGTGGTTTTTTCCAGTTCTGTGAAGAAGGTCACTGGTAGCTTCATGGGGATGGCATTGAATCTATAAATTACTTTGGGCAGTATGGCCATTTTCACTATATTCATTCTTCCTAACCATGAGCATGGAATGTTTTTCCAACTGTTTGTGTCCTCTCTTATTTCCTTGAGAAGTGGTTTGTAGTTCTCCTTGAAGAGGTCCTTTATATCCTTTGTTAGTTGTATTCTTAGGTATTTTATTCTCTTTATAGCAATTGTGAATAGGAGTTTGCTCTTGATTTGGCTGTCTGTGTGTCTGTTATTGGTGTATAGGAATACTTGTGATTTCTGTACATTGATTTTGTATCCTGAGCCTTTGCTGAAGTTGCTTATCAGTTTCAGGAGATTTTGGGCTGAGACGATGGGATCTTCTAAATATACAATCATGTCATCTACAAATAGAGACAATTTGACTCCCTCCTTTCTGAACTGAATACCCTTTATTTATTTTAATTGCCTTATTATTCTGGCTAGAAATTTCAATGCTATATTGCATAGGAGTGGTGAGAGATGGCATCCTTGTCTATTGCCTGATTTCAAAGGGAATGCTTCCAGCTTTTTCCCATTCAGGATGATATTGGCTGTGTGTTTGTCATAAATAGCTTTTATTATTTTTTGATATGTTCATCGATACCTAGTTTATTGAGAGTTTTTAGCATGAAGGCTGTAGAATTTTGTCAAAGGCCTTCTCTGCATCTATTGAGATAATCCTGTGGTTTTTGTCTTTGGTTCTGTTTATGTGATGAATTACGTTTACAGACTTGCATATGTTGAACTAGCCCTGCATCCCCAGGATAAAGCCTACTTGATTGTGATGAATAAGCTTTTTGATGTGATGTTGCAGTTGGTTTGCCAGTATTTTATTGAAGATTTTTGCATTAATGTTCCATGGATATTGGCCTGAAGTTTTCTTTTTTGGTTAAGTCTCTGCCAGGTTTTGCTATTAGGATGATGTTGATCTCATAAAATGAGTTACGGAGAATTCCCTCGTTTTGTATTGTTTGGAGTAGTTTCAGAAGGAGTGGAACCAGCTCCTGTTTGTATGTCTGGTAGAATTCGGCTGTTAACCTATCTGGACCTGGGCTTTTTTTGGTTGGTAGGCTATTGATTGCTGCCTCAACTTCAGCTCTTGTTATTGGTCTATTCAGGGTTTCAACTTCTTTCTGGTTTAGTTTTGGGAGTGTGCAACTGTCCAGGAATTTATCCATTTCTTCCAGATTTACTGGTTTATGTGCATAGAGTTGTTTGTAGTAATATCTGATGGTAGTTTTTATTTCTGTGGAATTGGTGGTGATATCTGCTTTATCATTTTTTATTGCATCTATTTGATTCTTCTCTCTTGTTTCTTTTCATATGGCTAATGGTCTATTTTGTTGATCTTTTCAAAAAACCACCTCCTGGATTTATTGATTTTTTGAAGAGTTTTTTGTGTCTCTATCTCCTTCAGTTCTGCTCTGATCTTAATTATTTCTTGTCTTCTGCTAGCTTTTGAGGTTTTTTTTTTTTTTATTTTACTTTTTTAGCTCTTTTATTTTTTTTTTTTGGGTTTTTTTTTTTTTTTTTTCCTTTTTTTTTGCTCTTTTTTTTTTTTTTTTTGTCTTCTGCTAGCTTTTGAGGTTTTTTTTTTTTTTATCTTACTTTTCTAGCTCTTTCAATTTTGATGATAGGGTGTCAATTTTAGATCTTTCCTTTTTTCTCTTGTGGGCATTTATTGGTGTAAATTTCCCTCTAGACACTGGTTTAAATGTGTCCCAGAGATTCTGGTACGTTGTGTCTTCATTCTCTTTGGTTTCAAGGAACATCTTCATTTCTGCCTTTATTTCATTGTTAATCCAGTCAACACTCAGATGCAACTTGTTCAGTTTCCAAGTAGTTGTGAGGATTTGAGTGACGTTCTTAATCCTGAGTTCTAATTTGATTGTGCTCTGGTCTGATAGACTGTTCATTATGATTTCCGTTCTTTTGCATTTGCTGAGGAGTGATTTGCTTCTAATTATGTGGTCAATTTTAGAGTAAGTGTGATGTGGTGCTGAGAAGAATGTATATTCTGTGGATTTTGGATGGAGCATTCTGTAGATGTCTATTAGGTCTCCTTGTTCCAGCTCTGCATTCAAGTTCTGCATGTCCTTGTTAATTTTTCTGTCTCATTGATATGTTTAATATTGACAGTGGAGTGTTGAAGTCTCCCACTATTATTTTGTGGGAGTCTAAATCTCCTTTTCAGATGTTAAGAATTTGCATTATGTATCTGGGTGCTCCTTTGTTGGGTGCAAATATATGTAAGATAGTTAGCTCTTCTTGTTGGATTGATCCTTTTACCATTATGCAATGCCCTTCTTTGTCTCTTTTGATCTTTATTGCTTTGAAGTCTCTTTAATCAGAGACTAGGATTGCAACCCCTACTTTTTTTTGTTTTCCATTTGCTTGGTAAATCTTCTTCCATCCCTTTATTTTGTGTCTATATGTGTCTTTGCACATGAGGTGGGTTTCCTGAATGCAGCACACTGATGAGTCTTGGCTTTTTATCCAGTTTGCCAGTCTGTGTCTTTTGATTGGGGCACTTAGGCCATTTACATGCAATGTTAATATTGTTATGTGTGAATTGGATCCTGTCATTTTGTTACTGGCTGGCTTTCTTGCCCATTAATTGACTCAGTTTCTTCATTGTGTTATTGGTCTTTGCCATCTGATGTGCGTTTGCAGTGGCTGGTACTTGTTCCTTTCCATGTTTAGTGTTTCTTTCAGGAGCTCTTGTAAGGCAGGTCTGCTGGTGATGAAATCTCTCAGGAATTGCTTGTCTGTAAAGGATTTTATTTTTCCTTCACTTATGAAGCTTAGTTTGGCTGGATATGAGATTCTGAGTTGAAAGTTCTTTTCTTTTAGGATGTTGAATATTGGTCCCCACTCTCTTCTGGCTTGTAGGGTTTCTGCAGAGAGACCTGACCTTTCTCTCTGGCTGCCCTTAGCATATTTTCCTTCATTCCATCCCTGGTGAATCTGACAATTATGTGCCTTTGAGTTGCTCTTCTTGAGGAATATCTTTGTGGTGTTCTCTACATTTCTTGGATTTGAATATTGGACTGCCTTGCTAGGCTGGGGAAGTTCTCCTGGATAATATTCTGAAGAGTGTTTTCCAGCTTGGATTCATTCTCCCCATCACATTCAGGTACACCAATCAAGTGTAGATTAGGTCTTTTCACATAATCCCATATTTCTTGGAGGCTTTGTTTATTTCTTTTCACTCTTTTTTCTCTTGTCTTGCCTTCTCTTTTTATTTCATTGAGTTGATCTTCAATTTCTGATAACCTTTCTTCTGCTTGATCAATTTGGCTATTAAAACTTGTGTTTGCCTCATGTAGTTCTTGTGCTGTGTTTTTCAGCTCCATCAAGTCTTTTATGTTCTTCTCTAAACTGGTTATTCTAGTTAGCATTTCGTCTAAGCTTTCTTCAAGGTTTTTAGTTTCTTTGCATTGGGCTAGAACGTGTTTCTTTAGCTTAGAGAAATTTGTTATTACCACCTTCTGAAGCCTGTTTCTGTCAATTCATTGAACTCTTTCTCTGTCAGGTTTTATTCCCATGTTGGAGAGGAGTTGTGATCCCTTGAAGGAGAAGAGGCGTTCTAGTCTTTAATGGTTTTTCTTTTTGTGCTCCATTTTCCTCATCTTCATGGATTTATCTAGCTCTGATCTCAGGAAGCAGATTGATGAGGTCGCTTGTCTGCCTTTCAAGGTGCTACTGGGTTTCCAGGGACTCCTTCAGGTTGCTACATAGGCTTCCTGTGTTTTTTTGTTTACACTGGGAGGTTAGGCCTGCCTATTTAATGGTGGGTGCCTCTCCTTCTGCTGACCTGGAAGTGCTGCTGGGTTGTCTAGGACACCGTCCCATTGCTACATTGGCTTCCTGTGTTTTTTGTTAAAGTCTGAAGACTAGGTCTGCCTCTTTAATGGGGGGTTGCCCATTTCCTCCACACAGCTGGCTCATTCAGGGTTCAGCTCAGACTGAGGCACTGGCTGCAAAACCAGCTAGAGTTAGTGCTTCAGCCCACTGGGGTTTGTTGGGGAGGGTAGGGACCCACACAGCTGTAGAGTCTGTCTCCCCGCTTTCAGCTCCCTCTCTCTCCAGTCATGGGGGAGGGGCTTACCCAGCTGCCCCATCTGTCTTCCTGCTTTCAGCTCATTCTCTCTCCACTCAGTGGGAAGGGGGTGATAGCTCGGTCTGCAGACTCTCCCAGCCGGCTTATGGGCTTATGCGTTTGCTTACATCTGCGTGACAATCCAAGGCACCAGCCTGGATTATTATTCAATTCTGTGCTTGACTGGCAAAGATCCCCTGTTCTGTGGATTGCTGAGGCTTTGGTGGAAGCACCATATCTAGACCAGGATGCCAGAGGGGAGCACCCAACTCACTGGTCAGATGAACTTTCTGGGTAAAGCAGCACCCCTCCCTGCCTCACTCTGCCCTGCCTGGGCTTTGCTCACTGTCTTCCCAGACCCATTGAAATGAACCTGATACCTCAGTTGGAGCTAGGAGATCTCTCATTTTCGGCATCTCTCTCACTGGGTGTTGCATACGGGAGTTGTCTCTATTCAGCCATCTTGTCCCTGGGTCCAGCTTTGATTTTTTTTTTGCTTAGAATTGTCCTGGCTATGCGGGCTCTCTTTTGGTTCCGTTTGAAGTTTAAAGTGGTTTTTTCCAGTTCTGTGAAGAAGGTCAATGGTGGCTTGATGGAGATAGCATTGAATCTATGAATTACTTTGGCCAGTATGGCCATTTTCACAATATTGATTCTTCCTAACCATGGGCATGGAGTGTTTTTCCATCTGTTTGTGTCCTCTCTTATTTCGTTGAGCAGTGGTTTGTAGTTCTCCTTGAAGAGGTCCTTCATGTCCCTTGTTAGTTGTATTCCTAGGTATTTTATTCCCTTTGTAGCAATTGCGAATGACAAATTGCTCATGATTTGGCTCTCTGTTAGTCTGTTATTGGTGTACAGGAATGCTTGTGATTTCTGCACATTGATTTTGTATCCTTAGACTTTGCTGAAGTTGCTTATCATCTTAAGGAGATTTTGGGCTGAGAGGACAGGGTCTTCTAAATATACAATCATGTCATCTGCTGTTTGAGACAGGGTCTCACTCTGTTACCCCTGGCTAGAGAAGAGTGAAACAATCATGTCTCACTGCAGCCTCGACTTCTTGGGCTTAAGCAATACTCTCACCTCAACTTTCCATATAGTGGGAACACCGATGTAAGCCCCTATGCTGGGTATTTTTTTTTTTTTTAGTAGAGACAGTGTCTGTCTACATTGTTAATGCTGATCTCAACCTCCTGGGCTCAACTGAGCCTTCTGCCTCAGCCTCCCAGAATGCTGGGATTACAGGTATGAGCCACAAGCCTATAAGTGGGCTTAAGAATAATAATTCGTAGTGGATCTATCCAAGATGGCCGTTTAGGAACAGCGCAGGATTGCAGCTCCCAGTGAAAGCCCAGAGGGTGAGTGGACGCAGCATTTTTATTGCCCACAGACTAGGAAATTCCCAGGTGGAGGAGCTCCACGGGTCGCCAGTACGGCTGTTTTGGCCAGCGCAGCTGTGCTGGCCAGTGCCACCGCTTTGCCCTGCGTAGCTGCTTTATCGGCGCCCCGGAGCAGCAGTTCTCCATACAAAATACACCGGTCCGAGTGCCCTTTTGGCTGGCGATTGGAGCCACAGGAAGTCGCCCATTCGTCTGTTTAAAATGGGGACTGAGCAGGGAGCCAGGACAGTAGATTCCAGGGCAAAAAAAGCACCACAAACCTCAGTGCTGCTGTTTAAGCCAGCACAGTGAGTTGTT